>NW_028321714.1:0-40200 GCF_062004578.1 Staurois parvus | reverse complement strand
ATCCCTGGAGGCAAAAATAAGACTTTTAGCTGGAAGAGTCTTTTTTCGTGATTCCCACTCATCCGTGTACAAAGTGGTGTCCAGGAAAGAAGCATTTTAGGGGTGGGTGTCACCTGGGTGGGAGAGAACCTAAGAATATTTTCAGAATGGGGGGCGGCGCATGTTTTAAAAACACAATTTAATCACTGTGTTTAAAGTAAAAATGGGAGATGATTTTACATGGCAGAAGCAGCGGGTGTACAGGAACCTGCGTCCTCTTGTAAGACATTTATTTTGAACTACATAATGCAATGCACTAGCGCTTGCAGCTCATCGCAACACCAGAATTGGAAGTGATGTAATATTATTATTTGTATTAAATCCTGTATATTAATACATAAATCCTGTATATTAATACATAAATCCTGTATATTATGTATTAATATACAGGATTTATATATTATACAGGATTTATATATTTATTATTATTATAATACAGGATTTATATATTATACAGGATTTATTTATTATTATTATACAGGATTTATTTATTATTATTATTATACAGGATTTATATTATACCGGATTTATATATTATACAGGATTTATATATTATTATTGTACAGGATTTATATATTCAGGATTTATTTCTTATTATACAGGATTTATATTATTATACCGGATTTATATATTATACAGGATTTATATATTATTATTATTATTATTATACAGGATTTATATATTATTATTATTATACAGGATTTATATATTATTATTATACAGGATTTATATATTATTATTATACAGGATTTATATATTATTATTATACCGGATTTATATATTATACAGGATTTATATATTATTATTATTATTATTGTACAGGATTTATATATTATTATTCAGGATTTATTTCTTATTATACAGGATTTATATTATTATACCGGATTTATATATTATACAGGATTTATATATTATTATTATTATTATTATTATACAGGATTTATATATTATTATTATACAGGATTTATTATTATTATACAGGATTTATATTATTATACCGGATTTATATATTATATAGGATTTATTTATTATTATTATTATACAGGATTTATATATTATTATTATTATTATTATTATTATACAGGATTTATGGTGCCAACAGTTTGCTCAGCACTTTACAATATAACGGGAGACAATACAGCAACAATACAGTTCAATACAAGAGGGAAAGGAGGACCTGATCCTGGGAGCTTACAATCTAGGATTAAATTATTATTATTATTATACAGGATTTATATATTATTATTATTATTATTATTATTGTACAGATTTATATATTATTATTATACAGGATTTATATATCACCAACAGTTTGCTCAGCACTTTACAATATAACGGGAGACCATACATCAACAATACAGTTCAATACAAGAGGGTTAGGATAACGTCGCTTTGGTCCTCCCAAGGGTATAGAGATGAGTAGTGGCCATCTTTCCTTCACTGATCTCTATGCCCAGCGCCGGGATCCACTGATGGGTTCTCAGGTATGGTTGATAACCACTGGGAGGGGGGGGGGGGTGAGGTTATTTTCGGCACCTGTATCGGTGCTTATTTTCCTATTACCAGTGTTATCTAAAGCATCAAAATACAAAAATGTCATAGTACTGCAGCATGTGTAGCACTTTGAAATGTATGTATTTTGATGCTTTTGTGGTGTTTTTTTTTTTTTTTTTTTTTTTTTATGTATTTTGTAGATGTTGTGAAATCACCTTTTGGGTGTCTTGCTCTGCTGACTGCGCAGATTGCTTTTGTTAGATGTTTGGTAATCCACTATAGTTGACAACCTTTTTGATTGCTATCTATACTACACAAGAAGAAATAGCTTTCGATGGTTTCAGCAGAATGAAATTCAGACCTACTCGTCAGGTAAATCTCTTACCAGCCGCTGTTATCTTCTTCCAGGTTGTCTACCTCTCATCAGGAAATGACCTCATCCTGAGCATGCTCACAAGAGTCTTGTTCTGGCACATGTGTCGGGAATGCATGCTGAGCTGCACATGCACAGCTCAGTGTGCTTTCAGTAGAAGACTGCAAGCGGACCGGTAAGCGTTTTTGTCATTGTAGAAGAGTTGGCATGTCTCCTCTGCAATAAAGAGCTGCCGCTCAGTTTATTAGTCAAGCTTGGTTCCACTTTAAAGTGGTTGTAAACCTCAGACATGAAATATGAACAAAGCATATCCCTCTATAGTGTGTACTTGTCTCAATCCAGAGCATTAAGTGTCGTTTGCTGCATTTTTCAAATGGAGCAGAGGAAAAATGGAGCTTCCTCTGCTCCATTTTTCCTCTGCTCCATTTTTCCTCTGCTCCATTTTTCCTCTGCTCCATTTTTCCTCTGCTCCATTTTTCCTCTGCTCCATTTTTCCTCTGCTCCATTTTTCCTCTGCTCCCAGCTGACAAGGTTTCTTGACACCAAGAGAAAAATGGTGATGGGTGGGACCTCCAGCAGATTGACAGCCTCAGCTCTGTTCCTGTGAGCTGTGTGGAGGGGGGTGTGTCTCTTCCCTCCAGTCAGCTCTCAGAGCTCTCCTCACTGAGCTCTGCAGTGTGTGATTTTTAAGCTCTCTGCTCCGTTTTCTGAACTGACAAGCTTTATAAATTGCTTTGAATGGCGAAGACAGCAGATAAACAGGTAGCACGTATGTAGGAGGATTTGTTTCATCTGTGTATCACTTGAGGCCAATCACTTTTACCTGGTATATGTAAGGCTTTACAACCACTTTAGGATCATAAAATGCCATTGCAAGTTATCAATCACAGCTGTTCCCCGCATTCCTTCTCATTTGATCGAAACACAAGCCAAGTATCGCAGTACTGCCGATCGATGCAAAACTGTCAATTTTCCGCCCCGGCTGATCGACTCGCACAGTGCCGGGTCTTCGCCGTTCTATCTTAGTAAGTCTTTCTACAGAGTCTGATGAAAAACAGATACCCATTTAGATAAATTATCTCATCTCGTTCAATTAGTAAGGTTAGCAGATGGCCAGTAGATGGAGAATCCACAAAGGTTCTACTAAAGTGAAAATATGGAACGGCACGCATGTTATGTTGCATTCAAAAAAATAAAATAAAATGATCAGAACAGGGATACCTTTAACCACTTCCTATCTGGCCCATATATAAACGGCTGGACGGTGGCAGTGCAGGGGCGGGTGGCCATTTATAAACTGCCTCCCCGCCCCCTGCTTGTGTGCGCTCCCTGGGAGTGCGCAGCACCGCGATCAGATGCAGATGGAAGTGAAACACCAATCGTTGTGCGGGACCTCTGTGCGAGGTCCTGATCATGTGATCACTGATTGGCCAAACAGTGATCACAGTAAGCATGATGTCACTTCTGACATTACTTACTACATGTGAAATCTGTGAATCAGCACTGCGATCACATGGTACAGGGCCATTCACAACAGCCTTGCACCATGTGGCAAGCTCACACAGTATTTCTCAATGGCTGAAAGAATGCAGCCAGAGAGGAGAAATGATTGCTTTTACAGCCGTTATGGGTGTAAAAAAAAAAAAAAAAAAAAATCTTCATTCCCCCCCACAAGTAGTAGTGTCACTATGGTGACACTACTGCTAGGGTGACAGTATGTAAAACAATAATATATAAAAATTAAAAAAAAAAAAAAAAATTATAATTTTTGGTTATAAATTAATTTGGGTTTTTTTTGTTTATTTTTTTTTTTACTAAAAAAATAACGGAATACATTTTGGCCAAGATTTCTGAAGAAAGCAGCATTTGCAAAATTGTTTAAAAATTTTTGGACTTTCATTTATATAGCAAACGAAATACAAATCCCAGTGGTGAATAAATACCACCAAAAAAAATAATAAAAAATATAAAAAAAAAAGTTTAAAAATTATAATTTTTGGTTATAAACTAATTTGGGGTGTTTTTTTTTTTGTTTTTTTTTTTGTTACTAAAAATAACAGAATAAATTTTGGGCAAGATTTATGATTAAAAATTTGCAAAATTTTATAAAACTTTTTTTTCAAAATTTTTGGACTTTTTAATTTACATAGCAAAAAAAAAAAAAAAATCCCAGCGGTGAATAAATACCACCTAAATAAAGTTTTATCTGTCTCAACAAAATGCTAAATTCATATGGGTATGGTGTTGCATGACCGCGCAATTGTCATTCAAAGTGTGATGGCGCTGAAAGCTGACAATTGGCCTGGACAGGAAGGGGGGTGAAAGTGTCTGGGCCTGAAGGGGTTAATATATCCGCTTTGAAATGACGCCATGGTTTGAACATTCAGTTACATAGCGGTGAGGGTTTGCGTGAAATGAGAGCTTTGATTTGAACGGGAGAAATGGGGACACTTGCACCGTCGGTGGTCGTCTCTGTACAGGTTCAGGTCGTTCACCACTTGTGATGTAAATGTGACTGATCGGCTCCCATGGACTGTTTTTTTGTAGAAAGGTTCGTTGGATTTTCTGTTTGATCGTCTGGGTTGTGAGAGGCCTCCACCCCACCGTCGTAGCCCGTCGCTGTCCTCGCTGATTCTGCTGAGTTCATGCTCTGACCAGCCCTGTTCTACCGGGAGATAATTTCAAGGAGTGACTGTTTATGAAAAATGAGGAGGCTGACTGATTATCGAAGAACATGTTTGCAGTCTTTTTGTTCCCCTGAAAACTACTGTGTGGTGTGTTATGCGTGACGCACAGGGCAGGCGCTTCTTCCTAAATGTGGTGCGGGCCTCAGAATATTGTGTGTACAGCCGTAAAGTGAGGGGCTCGGTAAAATCAAAGTATGTCCTCCTTTTTTGACCTAAAATACCTCACTTTCCACTTCCCAGGACTACCCCTCATTTCCCCTTCTGCCTCCCAGGCCTACCCCAACCTCTCCTTTCATTTGCTGTGACCCCCATCTACCCTCACCACCTCTTTAGGTGCTCAAATGATTTCTTTTTTTTTTTTCCCCCTATCTTGAAAAACATGGCGTGGCTTCCATGGACTATGTGGGGTGGGTTACAGACACCCACTGATTTATGTGGAGTCAGTAGGGTAGGCACAGACGTGGCATGGCTTCCATGGACTTGGGCTGGGTACAGGTCAGTCCTCCTTGGACTCAGTAGGTTGGGTATAGACACGGCTTCCACAGACTGTCAGGTGGGTACAGGCATAGCATGGCTTCCTTGCCCTTGGTAGGGTGGGCACAGGCGCGGCTTCCTTGCCCTTGGTAGGGTGGGCACAGGCGCGGCTTCCTTGCCACTCGGTAGGGTGGGCACAGGCGCGGCTTCCTTGCCACTCGGTAGGGTGGGCACAGGCGCGGCTTCCACGCCACTCGGTAGGGTGGGCACAGGCGCGGCTTCCACGCCACTCGGTAGGGTGGGCACAGGCGCGGCTTCCACGCCACTCGGTAGGGTGGGCACAGGTGCGGCTGCCACTCGGTAGGGTGGGCACAGGTGCGGCTGCCACTCGGTAGGGTGGGCACAGGCGCGGCTTCCACGCGGTAGGGTGGGCACAGGCGCGGCTGCCACGCGGTAGGGTGGGCACAGGCGCGGCTTCCACGCGGTAGGGTGGGCACAGGCGCGGCTTCCACGCCACGAGGTAGGGTGGGCACAGGCGCGGCTTCCACGGGCACTCGACAGTTCAACTTCAGTGGGGAGCAGCACGTTCACTTCTCTTCCAGCTTCCAATGCTGAGAGGCAGACAGGAATATATTTAGACCAATAACTGTCGCCATACACGCTAGGAAAGGTTCCGTGGATTGCAGCTCACGGGTCGCTCCTTTTGTTCCGTTCCCCAATTTGCAGTACAGTGTAAATCCTTGTAGAATGCGGTGTGTCCCCACGGTGGTGGTTTAGCAGCACAGACTATGCCTGGACTCTTCACAAACCTCCCGCTGAGCCTCTCCTAATGAACAGAACTTTAAAAAGTGATTTTCCTGTAATTGGCATAAAATGAATGTCGCTGGGCTGCCATTAATGATTACCGCGCCGGTCCGAGTTACTGCGCCGCAGCGCTGAGCCTGCCTCCGATGTGCAGAGGATTCAGTGGACGCAACAATCATCATTCGCAACAGATGGATTTATTTTCCTCCGTCCTACAATTCATTTTTTGTGCTGCCTTCATTTATGTGAACTTTTTTTTTTTTTTTTTAAATTTTTTTATTTATTTATTTATTTATTTTTATAGACCTTAAGGGCTCGTTCACACTTGACTGTTTTACCAACTCTTGCCAAACGCCCCTATAGCGTTTGGCAAGCAACGCTCCGCAAATGCCGCATGTGCGGTTCAGTGGCAGTTGCTAGGCGTTTGCCGAGCGTTTAAAAACGCCCCACAAACGCCTATAATGTTTAAATGGTGTTACCGCTCCACAACCGCACTGCAAACGTCGGGTGTTTGCGGAGCGGCACCATAGACTTGAATAGGAGGCTTCAACGCCTCCTGACTCGACCAGAGGCGTCCGTTTTGCCGCGACGCTACCGCTCCCGTTAGAACAGCACCATGTGCTGCAATGGGCAGAATTGTCCGAGGCGTTTGGGAAAGCGGTAAAAACGCTTCCCAAACGCCTTTCTGCCGCCTGCACACAAGGCGAGTGTGAACGTAGCCTTATGCAGGCCATAGATGGGTCGTTAATCGTCCGATTTTTCGGCCGAAAGAAAAATCGGCCTATTTTCGTACCGTTGGTGGAATAGTTCATCGGCCGCTTTTCATGTATTTTGCACTTTCAGATTATCGGTTAGGTTGGGAAATTTGCGGCCGATTTGGACGATCGGCCGACTTTTTTTTTTTTCCCGGCAATGATAGCCAAATCGGACGATTGCTTTAACAATAAAAAATCTGCGCATGAGCCGTGACCTGAAAGGGACAGAAGTTATGGAGTGAACTTTATGATTTAGTCGGGCGATTTTTTTTTTTTTTTTTTTTTATTAGTTGGTGGTAACGTCGGCCGAACGAACGACTGATTTTTCATTTATCATTCGAAAAATCGGCCGATGTTCAACCATTCTATGGCCTGCATTAGGATCGCACTCTTGCCCCTGTGCTTGCAAAACTGTCAGCTGGGATTTTCGTTTTTAATTAGATTTTCTCTCCCTGTTAATTTTTCCTTTGGTGTGTTTAGCACATGAATGCACCTCTCCTGTGTTGCACACATCAAGTGCATAGATGGGATCTGTTTTACCTGCCAAAGAATTTTTAGTATGTGTGTGTGTATGTATATGTATATATGTGTGTAGCATATGTCCGTGCCGGTGCTTTACGAGACCCTCTGTGCTGATCCGCGCACAGCCACATCTTCTAATTCATCGCAGTAGGTGGGAACATGGAGAGTGGTTGGGGTTTCATCTCTACTTTCAGCAGCATATTACTATATCCTACAAAACTGACATTGTGTAAATTGGGTTTGAATCCAACTTCTGAGTGTTGCAGGGAAAAAAGCTACGAAGCATTTTTTTTTTTTTTTTTTTTGCTGTATGATCATCCCAATATACAATTACAGTATTAAAAAAAATAAAAAAATTAAAAAAATTCCTGATTTGTAAGGTTTATCTGCAATGCTGGCCTTCCTTTTAAGCAAAGAATGTTAACGCACAATATATCTCAGATTAATACACTGCAAGCCCTAGAGAAATGGGGCGGGGGGGGGGGGCACCTGCTTGTAATTGTCATGATTCTTTTAATCTGGCAAAATGGTAATCACCCAGTCTCTGAATTCCCTGATGTTTTGATCTCTGCTTTATGGCACAAGCACGCCTGAAAATGCACCTAGATGTTCATGCATTATACATTTATTTTATTTCAGGTACTTGTATAGCGCCGTCAATTTACACAGCACTGTACATATATATTGTACATTCACATCAGTCCCTAACCCTCAAGGGGCGTACAATCTAAGGTCCCTAACCCTCAAGGGGCGTACAATCTAAGGTCCCTAACCCTCAAGGGGCGTACAATCTAAGGTCCCTAACCCTCAAGGGGCGTACAATCTAAGGTCCCTAACCCTCAAGGGGCGTACAATCTAAGGTCCCTAACCCTCAAGGGGCGTACAATCTAAGGTCCCTAACTCACATCCATACATACACATACTAGGGACAATTTAGACAGGAGCCAATTCACCTACCAGCATGTCTTTGGCTACCCGGAGGAAACCCACGCAGGCACAGGGAGAACATGCAAACCCCAGGCAGGTGGTGCCGTGGTTGGGATTCGAACCAATGACCCAAGTACTGCCAGGCGGAAGTGCTAACCACTTAGCCACTGTGTGTATACTAAGTGATGTTAATATAATCCTGTATTATATCTTCCAATGACCACGGTAATCTTTGTTCAGACATCATCCAGGGTCACCGTTTACTTCTGGACTGAGATGCTGCCTAAAAAATGGTACAACTGATGTAAATCCTGGTGCCTGTGCAGTGTTTTTTTTTTTTTTTTCTCCAACCCCCCCCCCAACAACCAGGTTTGTGATGGGAGTGACGTTTGGGAGTCGTAACGGAACCGGACCCCGACTGCACTAGGGTATTTCCGTTAAAGGTTCTCCATAACCCCGGGTCACACCTAAGCTTGTTGCAGAAACAAAACCGCAGTACAATCCATTTAACATGATTTCCTATGGAACAGATTTACATCTCCGTGTTTGTTTTTTTTTGTTTTTGGAAAGGGTCAGAGACTTTTTGCGTTTTTAGAAAAAAAATGTTCTCCTCTATAACTCTAGGTGCACGCCTAAAGTGTTTTCCGTGGCATTTTGCAGAAATGCACCATTCTTTATTATTATACAGGATTTATATGGCGCCAATGGTTTGCGCAGCGCTTTACAAAATGAAGGTAGACAATAGTTACAATACAATTTGGTACAAGAGGACACAGAGGGCCCTGATCCTGGGAGCTTACGATCTAGGAGGAGGGGTTGAGTGATACAAAAGGTAATAGCTGTAGGGGGTGGAACTGATGGAGGAAATAAATGACAGTTTACTAGATAGAAGCAGGATAGACTTCTTTAACCACCTTCCGCCCGCCATATAGTACAATGACGGGCGCAAGGTGGTTCTCTCGTTCTGATCTGACGTCCTCCCATTCTCACTGCACATGTGCGGCTCAGGGAGCGCGCAGCGCGGTTGATCGCCGGTTCCCTGTGTCCCTCAGACACAGCAGATCACGGAAAGAGCCAAAGATGTCGGCTTGGTCATGTGAGCAGCTGTGTCCAATCACATGTAAACATGGAAATGCCGGTTATCAGCATTTCTCTCCTCTTGAGCTGTCACGCTGACAGAGGAGAGGAGAGCCGATAATTGGCTTTCCGCGGAGGGGACATCTACACTGATCATCAGGGCACTGATGATCAGTGTGCCCTGATGATCAGTGTCCATCAATGCCACAGCAGTGCCCATCTGAGCTGCCTTTCAATGTGGCCTGTCAGTGCCACCTATCAATGCCGCCTGTCAGTACTGCCTTTCAGTGCCCGTCAGTGATGCCTGTCAATGCCCATTAGTGCAACCTACCAGTGCCTCCTCAATACCACCTATCAGTGTCCATCAGTGCAGCCTATCAGTGCCCATCACTGCAGCCTCATTAGCGCACATCCGTGAAGGAGAAAAATCACTTATTTGAAAATTTTGAAAAAAAAGTTTTAGTTTTTGTTATACAATTTTGTAGTGGTTTTTGGTTTAAGAAAAAATAAATGCCAGAGGTGATTAAAAACCACCAAAAGAAAGCTCTATCTGTCTAAAAAAAGATAAAAATTTCATATGGGTACAGTGTTGCATGACCGTGCAATTGTCATTCAAAGTGTGACAGCGCTGAAAGTTGGAAATTGGCCTGGGCAGGAAGGGGGTAGAAGTGCCCGGTGGGCAGGAAGGGGGTAGAAGTGCCCGGTGGGCGGGAAGGGGGTAGAAGTGGGCGGGAAGGGGGTAGAAGTGGGCGGGAAGGGGGTAGAAGTGGGCGGGAAGGGGGTAGAAGTGCCCGGTGGGCGGGAAGGGGGTAGAAGTGCCCGGTAGGCTAGTGGTTAGAGAGGTTTTCAGGGATCGTCTAAAGGTGGATAGATTGGAGACAGCTGGACAGATTGGGGTAGAGAGTTCCATAGGATGGGAGAAGTCCTGGAGGTGAGCATGGGAGGCGGTGACACGGGAACTAGAGAGCAGAAGGTCTTGGGAAGATCGAAGAGCACTACAGTCTGTTTTTAAGATTCCCTTTGGGTCAGATTCACATCTGTGTTCCGCAGAAAGGGTCAGGGACTTTTTGCGGTTAAAAGAAAATTGCATTTTTGGTTCTATAGACTTCAATGGAAATGGTGCGGAAAGCATGTAGAGCATTTTTGACGTGTTTTTTGCATTTTAAATCTGCCTAGCAATAAGAAAAAAAGTATAACTCGTCAAACGCATGTGCAAAAACGCAGAACGCACAAATGGATCAAACGCAAAGTGCATAGGTGTGAACCTTGCCTAGACGAATGCTGGAGGGGTCTCCTCCCAGTACCAACCATGCAGGCGTGCGTTTCCAAGACTTGTAATCTAGCCGTCATGTCTGACTGCCTTTCTGTATCAGCGACAGGTTTATCTCCCACCATTTTTCGGCAGCTCTGTGTATCTCTGGAGTCCCTGGAGCTGCAGGGCAGAGCTGGATGTGGAGCCTTCTGTTCTGCCAGATACTTCTATCAGCTGTTTGCTTATCTGCCTAATAATGGCCTCATAATTGCTGTCAGCCCTGCAAGCTCTGGCCTTTGTTTGCAAGCATTCCTGTCAGCAGATGGTGCCTCTTAAGTCCTTGGATCCACAGCACAGTTATCTCATTTAAGGGGGGGCACTGACTATTTTAACCCCAATTTGTATACCATAGTTGATTTTAAATGTGTATAAGGCTCCATGTACACTGCAGCTGATAAACTCACATTTAGGCGCTGGTCGGCGGTTGTTTTTTTTTTCAGCAGCCCCTGAACTCTCCCTAATGTTCTCCTATGTGTCCGTGTACATCTTAATTTACGGGCAGTTGAGTTTACAGTCATTTTTTTTTTTTTTTTTTTTGAACGCAGAAAACTTGCGTTCAGCAGTCGATTTTATCAGCGTTTCAAACGCAAAACGCTTGTAATTGTGGAAAATCGCATTAATAAAGGTTTGTCCGAAAATTTTTTATTTAACTTTTCCAGTTCCCGATGCTGTTCAGAGCCTTTTTTTCATTATGAAAAATGCATGCAAAGCGTTTTCAAGGTACTCAGATGGACAAAACACTGAACACAGGATGTTCCTACCATGCTTGTCACACATTGTAATGACCAATTCACACCTCAGACCTCTCCACCCTTGCAAACAAAAGATATGTTAATGACCATTCACACCTCAGACCTCTCCCACCCTTGCAAACAAAAGATATGTTGATGACCATTCACACCTCAGACCTCTCCACCCTTGCAAACAAAAGATATGTTAATGACCATTCACACCTCAGACCTCTCCCACCCTTGCAAACAAAAGATATGTTAATGACCATTCACACCTCAGACCTCTCCCACCCTTGCAAACAAAAGATATGTTAATGACCATTCACACCTCAGACCTCTCCCACCCTTTGAAACAGAAGATATGTTAATGACCATTCACACCTCAAATTCCTGGTGAAGACCCCCTGCCAGGTGACCTTAATGACTCCCTCCACCAGACACCTCTCCCACCTTTGGAAACAAAGGAAATGTTAATGAGCAACCCACACCTAAGCTAATCTCCACACATACTGCTGTCTCTGCTTCTACTCTCTGTATTTCTCTGAAGCAGTCTGAAATAGTTCATAATTGACCACTTTTCAGTGCATTCTGGGCATTTGGGAGGCTCTCCTGTGCTTATCTTTATGTGCGTTTTTTATGTTTTAGAAGCATTTTTTTAAACATGTTATGCAAACTCGGCTTTTTTTTAACCTACGTTTTCCAGCAGTCAGTTTCCCGTGTACATGGGGCCTTAATTTTAAGCAGAACTCCAGAAGAAAGATTTCCAGTACCATACAAGACACGGAGATGGTAGTTTTTTTCCACCATGGGTTATATGCCACTACCATCTGGTAATTGTACGCTGGCAAAACTTTTACTGGGGATACCTCTAGGGGTATGTATTATATTTTATTTTGTATGTATTACACTGTATCATTTTTTTTTTTATTTCTGGGCGTGTTGCCCAGTGTACCATAGTAATATCGAATATTCAGGGTGGTGGTACGCAGCAGCTCTGCTTCAAGCTTAACAATAAGGCTCCATGTACGTGGGACGTTTGGGGAAAACTCTTCTGAACGATGGAAACTGACTGCTGGAAACCGTCTGTTTAGCCGCTTTTATGTGCGTTCGCGTTTAGAAGATCTTTTAAAAAAAAAAAAACAAAAAAAAATAAAAACATCAGCAGACCTTCCAGAATGCAGTGAATAACAGTAAAAACAATTTAACAATTTCAGACATTTTGAGAGGAATGGAGAGAGTAGAAGCAGAGAGAGCAGTATTTGTTGAGATGACCTGTCTTTTCTGGTTGTAGTCACTATATATATATATATTTCTCCCCGCCCACCTTATCCCCACCCCCCTGTCCGTAAACTAGTCCTTTTTGGTTAGAAAATTTGGAGACCCCTGTCATAAAGCCACTGTGGTCAGTTTCGGAGAACAAGGTTCAAGCTCGTTTTCTGCCTCCAGCATCTTTGCATGAACTGGAATGATTTTTGCATGAAAAGTGGTATCAGATTTCATTATCCACCATCCAAGACTTTGTATTTGGTAATTTCCTGGAGAATTCAGGGCCTCTGGGATGCCAAGTGAGGTCCAACACCATATTGGGTAACCATTTTTTGTTTTTACCTGGTGTTTCCATCATTTTTTATTTTTCCAACCCTTGCATGTCCTGTAGTGGGATAGACCGCAACACCCGGTGGGGGACCAGGGACCTGATACACTTTGTAGTGTCGGAAAGCAGTGGCGCCATTTGCCGTTTGGGTACATCTTTTCCTTTTCTGCAAGTCTGTTGATTTGCCGCATTCCAGATGGGAAGAATAAAAGCTTTAGTCTGGTTTATGGTACGGTCATCACGAAGGTCCTTTTTTTTTTCTTTTCTTTAGTAGGTGGCCATCTCCAAGCACCTTGGTAGGAAGGGTCTGTCCCTCCTATTTCAAACAGATCGAAAAACCGAAGATTTTAGCTCACGAGTATTCTTTTTGAATATATTTTATCTTCTTGCATTTGGGGTTACCCTTTAAAAACTGTTCTATCAGGATAGTCCTGTTGCTCCAGCCCTTTGCTGTGCCATTGACTCTGGCCTTGTACGCCGGGTCTCGGTTAGCCATGTGCTGACAAGGCTGCAGGAATAAATAGCCTGGCGGGTTGCCCAGCACTGGAGCGTGGACGGCCTGTTGCTGCATCCACTCCATATTCTGCCTGCTTGGGCCTCCATTAACACGTTCGCTGCCTGTCCCAAATAAATATAAAATATAATATTTTATTATACTTTATTATAATATTTTATTAATTATACTTATTTTATCATTTATTATATTTTAATATAATATTATAATTTATAAAATATAAGTATAATTAATAAAATATTATAATAATTTATTATACTTATATTTTATTATAATATAATTTATAAAATATATTTTATTATACTTTATAATTTATTTATTATAATATTTTATTAATTATACTTATTTTATCATTTATTATACTTTTATTATACTTATATTTTATAAATTATAATATTATATTAAAATATAAGTATAATAAAAGTATAATAAATGATAAAATAAGTATAATTAATAAAATATTATAATAAATAAATTATAAAGTATAATAAAATATTAAAGTATAATAAAATATATTTTATTATATTTTATTATTTATTATACTTATATTTTATAAATTATATTATAATAAAATATAAGTATAATAAATAATAAAATATAATAAAATATATTTTATTATACTTTAATATTTTATTATACTTTATAATTTATTTAAGTATAATAAAATATATTTTATTATATTTTATTATTTATTATACTTATATTTTATTATAATATAATTTATAAAATATAAGTATAATAAATAATAAAATATAATAAAATATATTTTATTATACTTTAATATTTTATTATACTTTATAATTTATTTATTATAATATTTTATTAATTATACTTATTTTATCATTTATTATACTTTTATTATACTTATATTTTATAAATTATAATATTATATTAAAATATAAGTATAATAAAAGTATAATAAATGATAAAATAAGTATAATTAATAAAATATTATAATTAAATAAATTATAAAGTATAATAAAATATATTTTATAAATTATATTATAATAAAATATATTTTATTATACTTTATAATATTTTATTTATTATACTTATATTATTATACTTATATTTTATTATAATATTTTGTATAATAAATAAATTATAAAGTATAATAAAATATATATTTTATTATAATATAATTTATAAAATATATTTTATTATACTTTAATATTTTATTATACTTTATAATTTATTTATTATAATATTTTAAGTATAATAATTAAAATATTACAAAGTATAATAAAATATATTTTATTATACTTTATATTTTATTTATTATACTTAAATTATAATAAATAAATTATAAAGTATAATAAAATATATTTTATTATAATATAATTTATAAAATATATTTTATTATACTTTATTATATTTTATTTATTATACAAAATATTATAATAAAATATAAGTATAATAATATAAGTATAATAAATAAAATATTACAAAGTATAATAAAATATATTATACTTATATTTTATTAATTTATTATAATAAGTATAATAAAATATTAAAATTATAATTTATTATATTTTATTTATTTTTTATTTTTCTTGTACATACCTTTTTGATGAAATAAACAGACATCAACCTACCCATTTTGCTTTTTCGTGTTTTGAGGGAAGGCTCCGCAAAAGGGGTGGAAAAAAGACTTGGTGAAACCCATGATGGTATGACAGGACTGGCCTGCGAGTGATTACCTTTCTCAGTGGTTGGAGACCCAATCACTGTTTCACACTAACTTTTTTTTTTTTTTTTTTTTTTTTCCTTGGGGGAGGGGGGTTAGGACACTAGGGTGTTTTGTAGCCTTTGTTACTCCACTCTTGGTATCCATTGGCAGTTTGACACCAGGTATACGGAACCCAGGGACTTCTCCAGCTAATGCATGTCTTCTAATTCACATACTATATTGCACAAATGTGCATTTCTATTTACTTTTTTTTTTTTTTTACGTGAACCGAAAAACTTGGAAAGTTGATGGCATGACACTGACCATCACTTAACTCTGAAGTCTGGTGACATCTGTTGGTGGCAAGGAAGTGCTGTTTTCTACAGCTTCCAATTTTAAAATGCCCAGGAACAGCTTTTACTGCAATACACGGCTTTAGATTTTTATTATTTTTATTTAATTTTTTTTATTTTTTATTTTTTTATTTAATTTATATTTTAATTTTTATATTTTTTTAAATGTATTTATTTTCATGTATTTATTATACAGGATTTATATATTATTATTATTATTATACAGGGTTTATATATAATTATTATTATACAGGGTTTATATAGTTCCAACAGTTTGCTCAGCGCTTTACAATATAATGGGAGACAATACAGCAACAATACAAGAGGGATAGGAGGGTCCTGGGAGATGACAGTCGAAAGGGATTTTTTTTTTTTAAACTTCTTTGCTTCTTTTTGTTCAGCCTCCCTCATCTGAGCCATTTCTGGGGCTTTATCAACTGTGACCTGCCCAAGGGATTTGGGTTAATGCATTTCCTAAGCTGCATAGAGCAGAGACACAGCTGGAGAAGATGGGGTGGTGAAATGCTGTGGGACAAAGTGGTTTTCCTAAAGGAGCTGAACGAAAGTCACGCAATGATTGTGATTTTTGCAGTTTTTGCTTAGTGTTACTGAACTCCCAGCAGTACAATCAGTCTGTAGTATGTAGTAAGGCATGCTTGTTATACTCACTGTGGGAACTAAGGGGTTAATCCTCCGCATTGTGTAAAAACGCTGTTTGATCCTGTCTTCTCTGATCCTCCCCTTCTTCCAGTGTTCCCCTCTTATCTCCTGATAAAACATATGTGGAGTCACTCTACACATGCTCGGTTTGCTGTGTATTGCGAGAGGTTTTTTTTTTTCTTGGGAGAGTGCATGTGATCAGCACAGGGCCAATCAGCGCTGTCCAGACAGAGGTCAGGGGTTCTGCATCCTCTTAGAGCAGAAAAACTCCTCCTGTAAGCTGTAACCAGTGCTCCGCTGGACACTGATAGAAGTCACAAGACTGCTCTATACTGCTGATGAGAAAAGGGATTTAGCAATTTTTTATATTTACTAAAATAATTGCATTTCCATTAAGGGTGTACTGTGGGAGACCAGATATAGTGAATGCGGGGTTCGGGGAGAGCGGATATAGTGAATGTGGGGTCCGGGGAGAGCGGATATAGTCAGTGCGGGGTTCGGGGAGACCAGATATAGTGAATGCAGGGTCTGGGGAGAGCAGATATATTGAATGCGGGGTCCGGGGAGACCGGATATAGTGAATGCGGGGTCCGGGGAGACCGGATATAGTGAATGCAGGGTCCGGGGAGAGCGGATATAGTGAATGCGGGGTCCGGGGAGAGCGGATATAGTGAATGCGGGGTCCGGGGAGAGCGGATATAGTGAATGCGGGGTCCGGGGAGAGCGGATATAGTGAATGCGGGGTCCGGGGAGAGCGGATATAGTGAATGCGGGGTCCGGGGAGAGCGGATATAGTGAATGCGGGGTCCGGGGAGAGCGGATATAGTGAATGCGGGGTCCGGGGAGAGCGGATATAGTGAATGCGGGGTCCGGGGAGAGCGGATATAGTGAATGCGGGGTCCGGGGAGAGCGGATATAGTGAATGCGGGGTCCGGGGAGAGCGGATATAGTGAATGCGGGGTCCGGGGAGAGCGGATATAGTGAATGCGGGGTCCGGGGAGAGCGGATATAGTGAATGCGGGGTCCTTGCTGTAGTAACACTTTAAGTGCTTTTATTTATATATATATATAATTTTTTTTTTTTTTTTTAATTGTTTTTATTTTTTTATTTTTTTCAGGCTCACATAAAGTTTCCAATAGATTACCCGTACTCCCCTCCAACTTTCCGCTTTTTGACGAAGATGTGGCACCCGAATATTTATGAGGTAAGAAATCACATTGAAATCTTGTTGTAGGGGTGAGTTTTTTGTGTGTAGTTTGGGGAGGTATAGGAGAAAAAAAGTTCAGGAATACAAAGAAGATTTATTTTATTAGAAATTGTCAAAAGGTAGAACTAAAACTTTCCGGTGGTGTTGTACAGGATGGTCAACAGGAAAGTGACCCTAAACTCTGGTTTTAAAAAAAAAAAAAAAAAAAAAAAAATATATATATATATATATATATATATATATATATATATATATATATATATATATATATATATATATATATATATATATATATATATATATATTATTTATATATATATATATTTATTTTATTATGTATCCTTTAAAGTGGTTGTAAAGGCTCAAGGTTGTGTGTGTGTGCGTGTTTTTTTTTTTTTTTTTTATTTATATATTACCTTCATGAAGGTAAAAAAAATCTTGTGTGCACCAGCCCCCCCTAATATTTACCTGAGACCCATCTTGATCCAGCGATGTGCATGAGAGCAGCGGCTCTCCTGGGTCTCTCCCTCCTCATTGGCTGAGGCTGCAGCAATTGGCTCCCATTACTGTCACAGCCAGTGAGGAGAGAGCGAGGTCAAGCTTGCTCTTGGGGCACTCAGCAGGAGGGAGGGGCCAGGTGTACAGGCGGGGGACCCCAGAGGAGGATTGGGGCTGCTCTGTGCAAAACTATTGCAAGGAGCAGGTGAGTGTGACGCTTAAAGTCCCTTCTATTGCTCTCCTCCAAATTTCCACTCTTTTTTTCTTGCTGCTGTGATCCAAATTCCTGTTAAAGGGTGGCCATGTTCGTTCTTCGTGGTCTAATCCCCTGCTAGTTATCAGAGGGGGAGCGGAGGCTGGTCAGATCGTAACATTTTACATGTTTAGACCCTGAATATGGGTGTGAGATGTTACGAAAGGTGAACTTATCCTTTATTTCTTCATGGCGTAGATTCAACAAGGTGTTGGAAACATTCCTCAGATTTTGCTCCATATTGACATGATGGCATCACATAATTGCTGCAGATTTGTCAGCTGCACATCCATGATGCAAATCTCCCGTTCTACCACATCCCAAAGGTGCTCTACTGGATGGAGATCTGGTGACTGTGGAGGCCATTGGAGTGCAGTGACCTCATTGTCATGTTCAAGAAACCAGTTGTAGATGATTTGAGCTTTGTGACATGGAGCATTATCCTGCTGGAAGGAACCATCAGAAGATGGGGACACTGGAGTCATAAAGGGATGGACATGGTCAGCAACAATACTCAGGTTGTGGCATCTAAACATTGCTCAATTGGTACTAAGGAGCCCAAAGTTTGCCAAGAAAATATCCCCCACACCATGACACCACCACCAGCCTGAACCGTTGATACAAGGCAGGATGAGTCCCCCACACCATGACACCGCCACCAGCCTGAACCATTGATACAAGGCAGGATGGATCCCCCACATCATGACACCACCACCACCAGCCTGAACCATTGATACAAGGCAGGATGGGTCCCCCACACCATGACACCACCACCACCAGCCTGAACCGTTGATACAAGGCAGGATGGGTCCCCCACACCATGACATCGCCACCAGGCTGAACCATTGATACAAGGCAGGATGGATCCACCACACCATGACATCGCCACCAGCCTGAACCATTGATACAAGGCAGGATGGATCCACCACACCATGACATCGCCACCAGCCTGAACCATTGATACAAGGCAGGATGGATCCCCCACACCATGACACCATCACCACCAGCCTGAACCATTGATACAAGGCAGGATGGATCCCCCACACCATGACACCACCACCACCAGCCTGAACCGTTGATACAAGGCAGGATGGATCCACCACACCATGACATCGCCACCAGCCTGAACCATTGATACAAGGCAGGATGGATCCACCACACCATGACATCGCCACCAGCCTGAACCATTGATACAAGGCAGGCAGGATGGATCTACCACACCAGGACACCACCACCACCAGCCTGAACCATTGATACAAGGCAGGATAGATCCATGTTTTCATGTTTACGCCACATTCTGACCCTACCATCTGAATGTTGCAGCTGAAATCATGACTCCCCAGACCAGGCAATGTTTTTTTTTTTGTTGTTTTTTTTTGTGTTTGTTTTTTTCCCCTGTCTACTGTCCAATTTTGGTGAGTCTGTGTGAAATTGTAGCCTCTATTTCTTGTTAGCTGACAGGAGTGGTACCAGGTGTGGTCTTCTGCTGCTGTAGCCCATCTGCTTCAAGGTTCGACGTGCATTCAGAGATGGTATTATGCATACCTTGGTTGTAACGAGTGTTTCGAGATTAAAGGAAGGTTTAACAAGAACTCAAATAACCAGTCCTGCCCATTCTCCTCTGACATCAACAAGGCATTTTCTTCCACACAACTGCCACTCGCTGGATAGTTTCTCTTTTTTGGACTAGTCTCTGTAAACCCTAGAGATGGTTGTGCGTAAAAATCCCGGTAGATCAGAAGTTTTTGAAATACTCAGACCAGCCCGTCTGGCACCAACAACCGTCCCACGTTCAAAGTCGCTTAAATCCCCTTTCTTCCCCATTCTGATGCTCAGTTTGAACTTCATTAAGTGGTCTTCACCACGTCTAGATGCCTAAATTTAGTTGTAATTGGCTGATTAACAATTCGTGTTACCAAGCAGGAACAGGTGTACCTAATAAAGTGTGTCTCAAAAAAATTAAAGGAACAGTTTGTAATCAGAGTCTAGCATCAAATCAGTTAAACTCTTGGGATATTGTTTTGGTGAGTTAAGTAGCAGAGGGGGCTGGTAATCTGCTTCAGCTGCTTTTGGCCTTAATGAAATTAGGAACAGGTGCACTAGATGGGCAATAATGAGATGACCCCAAAACAGGAATGGTCACACATATGTATGTATGTAATATAAATTTTTTTTTTTTTCTTTTTCTGACGGTTTTGCATTTTGGCTAGGGTCAGTGTCACCACTGGCAGCATGAGGCCATACCTGGACCCTACAGAGGTTGCACAGGCAGTCCAACTTCTCCAGGATGACACCTCAATACCTGCCATTGCCAGAAGGTTTGCTGTGTCTCCCAGCACAGTCTCAAGAGTATGGAGGAGATTCCAGGAGATGGGCAGTTCCTCTAGGAGAGCTGGACAGAGCTGTAGAAGGTCCTTAACCCATCAGCAGGACCGGTATCTGCTCCTTTGTGCAAGGAGGAACAGGATGAGCACTGCCAGAGGCCTACAAAATGACCTCCAGCAGGCCACTGGTGTGAATGTCTCTGACCAAACCATCAGAAACAGACTTCATGAGGGTGGCTTGAGGGCCCGACATCCTCTAGTAGGCCCTGTGCTCACTGCCCAGCACCATAGAGCTGGATTGGCATTTGCCATTGAACACCAGAATTGGCAAGTCCACCACTGGCAACCTGTGCTTTTCACAGATGGGAGCAGGTTCACCCTGAGCACATGTGACAGACGTGAAAGGGTCTGGGGAAGCCATGGAGAACATTCTGCTGCCTGTAACTTCATTCAGCATGGCCATTTTGGTGGTGGGCCAGTGATGGTCTGGGGAGGCATATCCATGGAGGGACACAGACCTCAACAGGCTAGACAATGGCACCCTGACTGCCATTCGGTATGGGGATGAAATCCTTTGACCCATTGTCAGACCCTACGCTGGTGCAGGGGTTCCTGGGTTCCTGCTGGTGCAGGGGGTCCTGGGTTCCTCCTGGTGCACGACAATGCCCGGCCTCGTGGGGGGAGTATGCAGGCATTTCCTGGAGGATGAAGGTGTTGATACCATTGAATGGCCCCTACGCTCGCCTGACCTAAATCCAATAGAACACCTCTGGGATGTCATGTTTCAGTTCATCTGTCACCACCAGGTTGCACCTCAGACTGTGCATTCCCCGATGTTGTCAGGCATGCATACAAGCACGTGGGGGCCATACAAACTACTGAGAACAATTTTTGAGTTGCTGCAATGAAATTTCAGTAAAATGAACTAGCCTGCTGCATCATTTTTCACTTGTATTTTTGGGGTGTCTTTGAATTCAGCCCTCTGTTGGTTGATGGTTTTCATTTTCATCAAATGATGGGACATCCTTACATTCCTAACACATTACCCCGTCCATATCGGTATAGAGATCCAGCAGGAGGTTAGTCCCCATTGAGGTTTGATGTGTTTTCAAGTGTTCCTTGAATTTTTTTTGGTGTCTGTTACATATGTACATACACATTGCCAAAAGTCATGGGCCGCCTGCCTTTACACGTACAGTAACTTTAATGGCCCCCCAGTCTTAGTCCGTAGGGTTCAATATTGAGTTGGCCCCGCCCTTTGCAGCTATAACAGCTTCAACTCTTCTGGGAAGGCCGTCCACAAGGTTTAGGAGGGTGTCTATGGGAAGGTTGGACCATTCTTCCAGAAGCACATTTGTCAGGTCAGGCACTGATGTCGGGGGAGGAGGCCTGGCTCGCAGTCTCGGCTCTAATTCATCCCAAAGGTGTTCTATGGGGTTGAGGTCAGGACTCTGTGCAGGACAGTCATGTTCCTCCACCCCAAACTGGCTCCTCCATGTCTTTATGGACCTTGCTTTGTGCACTGGTGTGCAGTCATGTTGGAACAGGAAGGAGCCATCCTCAAACTCTTCCCTCAAAGTTGGGAGCATGAAATTGTACAAAATGTCTTTGTATGCTGACACCTTAAGAGTTCCCTTCACTGGAACTAGGGGGCCAAGCCCAACTCCTGAAAAATAACCCCACACCATAACCCCCCCTCCACCAAACTTTACACTTGGCACAATGCAGTCAGGCAAGTACCGTTCTCCTGGCAACTGCCAGACATGTCCACCTGATTGCCAGACAGAGGCGTGATTCGTTATGCCAGAGAACACAGCTCCACTAGAGTCCAGTGGCGGCGTGCTTTACGCCACGGCATCCGATGCTTTGCATTGCATTTGGTGATGGAAGGCTTGGATGCAGCTGCTCGGCCATGGAAACCCATTCCATGAAGCTCTCTACGCACTGTTGTTGGGCTCATCTGAAGGCCACACCAAGTTTGGAGGTCTTTTAGCTATTGACTCTGCAGACAGTTGGCGACTTCTGCGCACTGTGAGCTTCAGCATGCGCTGACCCCGCCCTGTCATGTGACGTGGCCTACCAATTGGTGGCTGAGTTGCTGTTGTTCCCAGTTGCTTCCACTTTGTTATAATCCCACTAACAGTTGAGCGTGGAATATTTAGTAGCCAGGAAATGTCACGGATGGACTTATTGCACAGGTGGCCACCTATCACGGGACCACGCTTGGAGTCACTGAGCTCCTGAGAGCGACCCATTCTATCACCAATGTTTGTAGAAGCCGTCTGCATGCCTAGGGGCTTGATTGTATACACCTGTGTCCATGGAGGGGATTGGAACACCTGAATCACATGATTGGGAGGGCTGGCAATATAGTGTATGTCAGCATGCCTGAACCATCCTAGGACAACGGACTTCACTTCATCATGATTGTGTTCAACGTTCCCACAGAGATTTCTATTGTGCAATTTCACAACAGGTTGTGTCGCTTTATCCAGAATCAGGCGTTCCATACGCTGAATGTTCACAGGAATGATTGCTGTGAGCTGGCAACCACCACAGCCGGGATCACCACCGAAGGCCATCTTTGAAACGTTTACACCATTCAAATGTCTTACTGCGGCTGAGCGTCTCACCACCGTACTGTGCTTTAAGTTTCTTGTGAAAAAGCGTAAAACCCACATAAAACTTCATCAAGATGGCAGACAACAATGTTGGCGCATGCATGGAACCGTGTGTGGTGAACGGTCTCTGGACACACTTGCAAACTTACTACTGAATGTAGTACCGCCACGCTAGCATCCTTTTTTTTTTTTTTTTTTTTTTTTATACCTGCAAAATTGTAAGGTCTTGGTTTTACTTGAACGCCGTGTGTGCATATATAACAATTTAGACATCCCTCACAACGTACACTTTCAATGGCTTCTGATCCTCCTGGTCTTGTGCAATATTTAAAAATGTACTTGTGCCTCCAAGGGGTTAAAGCTGATCTTTGTCTAGAACGTGACGTTCTCGTTGAAATGTCATATCTGGCAGCAGAGCTGTCATGCTGGTAGGCGACAATGATGGTTTTTAAAATGTGTAATTAAATCTCCCACTACAAACCTTAGAGGAAAGCTATGGGGAGGGGGTCAGGTGGTGACTGATGTTAAATGATAAAAGTTATAGTTTCAGCTGTAAAACTCATCTCTAATGTATTATATTTTTTTTTTTTTTCTCCCCCAGAATGGCGATGTATGTATCTCAATCCTTCATCCTCCTGTAGATGATCCACAGAGTGGTGAACTGCCTTCCGAAAGGTGGAACCCCACCCAGAATGTCAGGTGAGGTCTTGAATAGTTGGGAGAGCTCCACACCGATTTTTTTTTATTTCATGGGTGGTGGTGGAGCAGGGTGTAATGGAACCGACCCCAGACTACGCTTGGGTACTTCTGTTAGACTCCCACTTCCCCGTCCGAACACTGACAACAGACGACCATACAAGACTAGATCAGGAAGTACTGCAAGACTTGCAGTAAGCCAGGAAGTAGACTTGTTTATATTAACACAGATACAAGATATATACATTCAAGGGAGCAACCCCCCCCCCCCGTGTCATTATGCAGGGGGCATAATGATACAGGGTGGGGCAATCTACATTTAGTAACAAGAGACACACCAACACAGTCCCATCAGGAGGGAGGGCTGCTGGAGACACCCTCCCCCAACAAGCCAATACACATAAACACATACATTATTATTATACAGTATTTGTAAAGAGCCAACAGTTCGCTCAGCGCTGTACATTACAGAGGGGGACAGAACATGTGACAGTTCGAAAACAATACAATGTGATACACGAGGGGTTTGAGGGCCCTGCTCTTTCGAGCTTACAATCTAGGACACACATCCCATAATAGTTTGCTCCCAAGCAAGACACATAATAGAAACAATGGGATGCAGCCACATGGCATTAAACAACCCCCCACTCCAATATTGGGACAGATCACCCTGTACCCCTAACAGTCACAGGGTGACTTACACATAATAGGGATATGGGGAGCTGAGACACGGGTCTCCCCACCTCTCCAAAGTGAGCTGGGTTCCATGGCCCCCCCACCCAAAGTGACTCCCGGCACACAGTGTTTAAACCTCATGGATTTTCAATGTTTTCTTAAGTCCAGGCTTTTAGCTGTCCACACCATGGGGTACATGCATGTACAGTTCATATTGAGTTTATGCTTCTTTTTTGGGTGCCCAGGGAGGCCAAGGTGGTAGGGCTCGGTCCCCAAACAAAAAATGGCAATTCCTTGAATGGCATTTAGATTTGCGGGTCCTTTTACAATTTAGACGCAAATGCTGTTGTGTATGCAAAAGTATTTGCAGACATTTTTCTCTTTTGCTGTTTAGATTGCTGTATTAGAAGCACAGGTCAGTTGCTGAAATGCGAAGCTACGAGTTACACTGGAAGTCAAGAATGTTGTACAGGCAAAGTAACTGATTAACTGTACTGTAGGCAGCCTAGAAGTAGAACTATGGACCAATAAATAAATTACATTTTCTTAATGAGCCGTAAATGAGCTTTAACCCCTTCCATGCCGGGCACTTGTACTCCCTTCCTGCCCAGGCCAATTTTCAGGTCTCAGCGCTCACACTTTGACAATTGCGCGGTCATACAACACTGTACCCAAACTAAAATTTTATCATTTTTCTTCACACAACTAGAGCTTTCTTTTGGTGGTATTTAATCACCGCTGGGGTTTTTATTTTTTGCTAAATTAACAAAAAAAAACGCAACTTTTGAAAAAAAAAAAAAAAGCAAGTTTTTCTTTGTTTCTGTTATAAAAGTTTGCAAATAAATAATTGTTCTTCATCAATTTAGGCCGAGATGTATTCTGCTACATGTCTTTGTGAACTCTATAAAACTTTCCTACAGACTAAAAAAATACATCCTAATTTGGGTTATTTTCACCAAACTATGGTATAGATCTGAATATTGATCAATCCTGAAGTACTGACAGCCAATCTAATTTCTTGAGGTCCAAGAATGTCAGAATAGTACAGATATCCCCCCAAATGTCAGGACAGTACAGATATCCCCCCAAATGTCAGGACAGTACAGATATCCCCCCAAATGTCAGGATAGTATAGATATCCCCAAATGACCCCTTTTTGCAAAGTAGACAGTCCAACGTACTTCATAAGAGGCATGGCGAGTTTTTTTTTTTTTTTTTTTTTTTTTTTTTTTTTTTTTTAAGGTGTTTTTTGTTGTGTTTTTTTGTCATATTTCACTATGACCAAAGTAGTACAATGTTACCATAGTAACATTGTACTACTTTGGGGAAGTGATCAGTATTTTTTTTTTTTTTTTTCCGCAATTTGCTTATAGCAAAGAATTACTTTGCTATAAGCAAGCATTTACCTGAATGACCTCAATTCATTCAGGGTGGTGTGTATTATTTTTTTTTTTTTTTTGTGCTTAGCTGTGATTTGGCCACGGCTAATCACATGACACCGCTGGGCTGTGATTGGCCCAGCTTGTGCATGTGATCGCTGTGACCATTCACAGCTAGACACACTAGTATACAATGGATGGTATGAATGAAGCCATCCATTGTATACAACTGTCATGTAACCTGCTGTGGTTGGTCACAGCAGGTCACATGGTACCGGGAACGGGGCCGGTACTCAGATCTGTCATCGGCCATGTCCGAGGTACATGGCCGGTGACAGATCACGCGGCTCTGCAGGCGCGCAAACTGCGCATGCCCGAAAGGACGCCATATGGCGTCCACCCGGAGCGGTGAGGGTTTTTGACTGCCGCCATTTGGCCATAGGCCGGGTGGGAACCGGTTAAAACAAGCCCTCACTGACCTTGTGTTGCTGAAGGCACTGTGGAGGAATTTATCTTCAAAGTTCAAAAGAAGTAGTGAAGTCCTTGGTGGAGTCTGGGACTTTGCTGTCTTCTTCTTCCTTTTGCACCTGCTTTGTGTTCACATTAATTTCCAGGGACTTTCCAGCCTTCTGCTCTTAAAGCAGGGAGAGCTGAGCTGCTGAAGTAAAATTACCCTGTTGACTCCAGAAGTACGCATATATGCTGCCCTGTTAAAACTACTTGGCGTGCTGAGTGCGCTGGCGGTGATCTGTAAATCTCCGATGCATACTTGCAATTGGAAGCTTTCCAACCAACATGTGGCCACTAATCGCAGCGGTCACAAGACCTGAAGACCCACCTCCTTGCTTTTAGAGCCCTTGCAGGGCCGGGAGGTGGCCAGCACTAAGAGGTTAATGTCACTTTCTTCTCTGACCTCTATAGCTGCAAGGACTCCGAGTGATGCATCAGAGACTGCTTGTGTAAATGCTGCATTTGGTTGTTAAAGCTGAAGTCCTTGCATAGCATTTTTTACATGGTTACGTTGGTCCCACTTGAACCAATATAACCGTGTGTATTCCAGAAAGCTGGAAACCACTGTAATAGGCACCACTGCTATGGGGATCTCTGCTAGCTTCCAGGTTCTGTGCTGCCCTGCTGCTTACTCAACACAGGAAGTGTTGCCAACTTGCCATGAGTGCCATTCAGAGTACACTTTTTTTTTTTTTTTTTTTTTTAAGGGTTCTCTGATTGGACAAGGCGAAGATTGGGATCTTTCCTGAGTGGTGCCTGCGCAATGGACATAGAAGCTAGTGGAGATCACTGTAGTAACCGTGCCTTAGGCCCCTTATGCAGGCCATAGATGATGGGTCGAAAATTGGCCGAACATTCGTCTGAAAGAATCGGACGATTTTCAGATAGTTAGTGGGTGAATTTGTCGGCCATTTTTCGTAACTTTTTTTTTTCGGTTATGTTGGAAAAAAAAAACAGCCGATTTTGTCGATCGGCCGATTTTCACGGCAATGATGGGCAAATTGGCTGATCTTTTTACCGATTAAAAAAAATGCGCATGAGCCAGGACCTGCAAGATGAAGAAAAACAGCTGTATCTATTTGTATCCATTTCGGATACAGATGTTTCTATTCGGATACAAATAGATACAATGTTGCAATCGCAATACTTTTAAATGTCAAAAATAATAGCGGAGTGTCCTGGCAGAGAGCTCCGCTATTATATTAGATACAATGTTGCAACTGCAATACTTTTAAATGTCAAATATAATAGCGGAGCTCTCTGCCAGGACACTCCGCTATTATTTTTTACATTTAAAAGCATTGCGATACTTTGTATCCGAATAGAAACATCTGTATCCAAAATGGATACAAATAGATACAGATGTTCTTTTTCTTTGTCTTCATCTTCTTCTTTCCCATCTTTTTGCAGGTCACGGCTCATCTTTTTAATCGGTAAAAAGATCGGTCAATTTGCCAATCATTGCCGCGAAAATCGGCCGATCGACAAAATCGGCCGGTTTTTTCCCAACCTAACCGATTAAAAAAAAAAAGTGTCAAAATCACGAAAAACGGCCAACAAATTCACCCACTATCGATCCGAAAATCGGCCAATTCTTTCGGACGATTTTTCGGCCAATTTTCGACCCATCTATGGCCTGCATAAGTCACACTGGGCAGACTGTTTTGATCAACAGGTGATCTGTCCGCTGATCAGAGCAGGTGGATCACAGATCAGTGCCCACTCAGTTTATGCTCTGGGCTGTGATTGTACTCAGCTGATCAGCAGGTCGTAGCCGTGAATCAGTGGCCTGGGACTTGCTGACAGGCACCCGCCATGTACAGTCACAGCGGGTGGCACTTCGTGCCCGAAACCCGACAGGCCACAACGTACCCGTATGTTGCTCTGCCTGCAGCAGCTGCCTGTCCGCAGTACAATGTGGGTAATCATAAACTGGTTTAACCGCCTCCCGCTCCCCATATAGTCCAATGACGGGTGCAAGGCGGTTCTCTCGTTCTGGGAGGACGTCATATGACATTCTCCCATTCTCACCGCGGCTCAGGGAGCGCATGGCGATCGGCGGTGCGCTGTGTCCCTCGGACACAGCAAATCGCCGATCCACGGAAAGAGCCGAAGATGTCGGCTCGGTCATGTGATCAGCTGTGTCCAATCACAGCTGATCGCATTTAAACAGGGAAATGCCGGTTATCGGCATTTCTCTCCTCTCGAGCTGTCACACTGACAGAGGAGAGCCGGTAATCTGCATTCTTCGGAGGGGACATGTCTACTCATCAGGGCGCTGATCATCAGTGTGCCCTGATGATCAGTGTAGCCCCAGCAGTGCCAGCTGTCAGTGCTCATCAATGCCACCTGCCAGTACCCATCAGTGCCACATATCCGTGCCTACCAGTGCACATCAATGCCACATCAGTGCCCATCTGAGCTGCCTTTCAGTGATGCCGGTCAGTGCCCATCAGGGCCACCTATCAGTGCTGCCTATCAGTGCCCATCACTGCAGCCTCGTTAGCGCACATCAGTGAAGGTGAAAAATCACTTATTCACAAAATTTTATAACAAACGAAAAACTTTTTTTTTTTTTTTGAGTTTTTGGTTTAAGAAAAAATAAAAAAACCCAGAGGTGATTAAATACCACCAAAATAAAGCTCTATCTGTCACAAAAAAAATGATAAAAATTTCGTATAGGTACAGTGTTGCATGACCGCGCAATTGTCATTCAAAGTGTGACAGCGCTGAAAGCTGAAAATTGGCCTGGGCAGGAAGGGGGTAGAGGTGCCCTGTAGGCAGGAAGGGGGTAGAAGTGCCCTGTAGGCAGGAAGGGGGTAGAAGTGCCCTGTAGGCAGGAAGGGGGTAGAGGTGCCCTGTAGGCAGGAAGGGGGTAGAGGTGCCCTGTAGGCAGGAAGGGGGTAGAGGTGCCCTGTAGGCAGGAAGGGGGTAGAGGTGCCCTGTAGGCAGGAAGGGGGTAGAGGTGCCCTGTAGGCAGGAAGGGGGTAGAGGTGCCCTGTAGGCAGGAAGGGGGTAGAAGTGCCCTGTAGGCAGGAAGGGGGTAGAAGTGCCCTGTAGGCAGGAAGGGGGTAGAAGTGCCCTGTAGGCAGGAAGGGGGTAGAAGTGCCCTGTAGGCAGGAAGGGGGTAGAAGTGTCCTGTAGGCAGGAAGGGGGTAGAAGTGCCCTGTAGGCGAGGGGGTAAATAATTGCATGAGTTTGCAGGTAAAATATAAAGAAAAATGCATTTATTTTTCCAGGAGTCTGAAAAGCATTTTGCCCACAATCTGCTGCATCCGCCATGCCAGCCTCCTGCAGTCTTCCTACAGCTTTGTGCCCTTACCTCTGTATGGGTGACATGTTACAGCTAAAGGAAGAATAAAAGAACACGTGTGCTGATCAGCATGCTTGCAGTCCATTGAGACCAATACCAGTTCATCTGCTGGGGTGGCAGTCCTGGTAGAACAGGATAGGGCCTTCACCAAACTGTCACTACAAGTTCGGGAGAGCACAATGGTCTAAAACAGCGGTTCTCAACCTGTGGGTCATGACCCCTTTGGGGGTCGAACGACCCTTTTACAGGGGTCGCCTAAGACCATCGGAAAACACATATTTCCAATGGTCTTAGCAACCGAGACACCGCTCCTCTATCCGTCTCCAGGCAGGTCCACCCACATGCAGATACGCCCACATACAAGTACCCGGCGTGATGACATAATTGCGCCAACCCCATCACATACACCCCGTACAAATACAGGTGTATGTAACAGGGTTGGTGCAATAATGTACTTATGTGGACCAGTCACACGTGTAAAGAGCAGCTACTCTGTAGAAATCAGCAGTATTGGAGGTAAAACGACACTTCATGAATTATAATTACTGGGTAAATGTAAAATCATCACCTACTGCAAAAAAAATATCTGTATAATAGCACAATTACAGTTATGAAGTAGCAATGAAAATAATTTTATGGTTGGGGGGTCACCACAACATGAACTGTATTAAAGGGTCACGGCATTAGGAAGGTTGAGAACCACTGCTCTAAAAAATGTCTTTTATATGTTGTATGAACAGAACCCTTCACTGGAAACACCTGAGCTCCATGATTTGCAGTGGTGTTCTCATACTATTGGTCATATGCTGTTGGTAGGTGTGATGGTCAGGTGTCATCATACTTTTTGGCCATATAGTTTACATTTTGCACAAAAATTGGGCGTTTGACACCTTCCTATGTATTAATCTAGTTTTACACATCAAGATTATAGTTTTCAGGCTCCACAACTTCTATATAGAAAGGTTCCTGTATAGTTGTAGTGGATACTTTATGCATGGGTTGGTTTGACTGCCATAATCCCCCGACTCAACTGTGTTTTTTTTTTTTTTTTTTTTGTTTTTTTTTTTTTTGTTTTTTCCCCCTCTCTTCAGGACTATTTTACTGAGTGTAATCTCTCTGCTGAACGAACCAAACACCTTCTCCCCGGCCAACGTAGACGCTTCTGTAATGTTCAGGAAATGGAGGGACAGTAAAGGAAAGGACAAGGAGTATGCAGAGATTATTAGGTGAGTAATCAAAACTACCTCACCGACCTGATATCCAAATACCACCCAACATGTACTCTTCGCTCCTCACAAGACCTCCTACTCTCTAGCTCCTTAGTCTCCTCCTCCCATGCCTGACTCCAGGACTTCTCCAGGACTTCCCTTTATCCTGTGGAACTCACTACCCCAATCCATCAGACTGTCACCTACCCTCCTCACCTTTAGGCGCACCCTGAAAACCCATCTCTTCAGGGAAGCCTACCCCACCCTCACCTAAAAGCCGATCTCCTCCACTCCTCCAGCCACTTCCTCCTGTACCACTACCCCCTCCCTCCTAGATTGTAAGCTCCAAGGAGCAGGGCCCTCGAACCCCTCGTATATTGTATTGTTACTGTATTGTCTCATGTACTGTCCCCCACTACAATGTACAGCGCTGAGCAAACTTTTTGGCAGCATATAAATACTGTATAATAATAATTGTGATTAGGTCACTTTCTAAAATACGAAGATACTAGATCTCTGTTACCTCCTATGATTTCATACCTTCACAAAGGCTGATTGGGCACCTGCCTGTCCCAACCAGTAGTTGGCGGTACATCACCAGTAGTGTAGTGCAAGGCTCTGTACCAGTTCTTATTTTTAATCATTTTGTAACTGAAGGTTTGGAGGGTAAGGTGTGCAATTGGGTTGATAACCCGGGAGGGGTTGGAAAATGGAACATGTTTGCGCAGTCCAGTACAAACCGCACTTCAATGTTTCTGAATGGAAAAAACAGATTTGGGAAAATCTTTTTTTTTTTTTTTTTTTTAAATTTAGATGGGTACAATGTTAACCAGAACTACAGATGAACAATATTAGGGGCTTCTATTTCAGATTGTAAAATGAGCCTGGCAGTGGGAAAAGCAAATAGTTCTGCAGTGTATTACTAGAGGGGTCACCAGGAGGAGGTCCTAAATCCTCTATCTAGATCTTTAGTTTTTACTAAAGAGATCGCCAGCAGGAGCAAGGTGGCCCTGATTCCCCTATATAGATCTTTGTCCTTCTGGTGATCCCTCTAGTGATAAATCTCTTTATAGGGGACTTGGGATCTTTTTCCTCCTCCTGGTGATCCCTCTAGTGATCTCTTTATAGGGGACTCGGGACCTCCTTCCTCCTCTTGGTGATCCCTCTAGTGATGATAAATCTCTTTATAGGGGACTCGGGACCTCCTTCCTCCTCCTGGTGATCTCTCTAGTGATCTCTTTATAGGGGACTCAGGTCCTCCCTGGTGATCCCTCTAGTGATCTCTTTATAGGGGACTCGGGACCTCCTTCCTCCTCCTGGTGATCCCTCTAGTGATGACTAAAGGAGGTCCTGATTCCGCTATATCAAGGGTAGGCAACCTTGAAGTGGAGATCTACATGAACAACATGGGAGAAGTCAAAGATCATCGGGCACGGTGTTGCCTCCTCACACCTGATTTAAACCTCTGATTGCCGTATTACCGTGTTGCAATTGCCTGCATTACACGGCAATCGTGTTTAAATCAGGTGGTGAAGAGGCAACAAATCACCTCCTCGCCACCTGCCAAACACACTTGGATTGCTTTTCAGAAGAGGAGTGCCTTCTGCACTTGTGAATGCCCTTAGGTAAACTGAAACACATCAGTGTTAAATCCGCCCTGAATCCTCCTATATAGATCTTTAGATCACTAGAGGGGTCACCGGCAGGAGGAAGGAGGTCCTGATTCCCCTATATAGACCTTTATATCACTAGAGGGGTCACCGGCAGGAGGACCCGATTCCTCTATATAGATCTTTATATCACTAGAGGGATCACCAGCAGGAGGAAGGAGGTCCTGATTTCTCTATATAGATCTTTGTATCACTAGAGGGGTCACCTGCAGGAGGAAGGAGGTCCTGATTCCCCTATATAGACCTTTATATCACTAGAGGGGTCACCGTCCGGAGGAAGGAGGTCCTGATTCCTCTATATAGATCTTTATATCATTAGAGGGGTCACCGGAAGAAGGAAGGAGGTCCCGATTCCTCTATATAGATCTTTATATCACTAGAGGGATCACCAGCAGGAGGAAGAAGGTCCTGATTCCTCTATATAGATCTTTATATCATTAGAGGGGTCACCGGAAGAAGGAAGGAGGTCCCGATTCCTCTATATAGATCTTTATATCACTAGAGGGGTCACCGGCAGGAGGAAGGAGGTCCCGATTCCTCTACATAGATCTTTATATCACTAGAGGGGTCACCGGCAGGAGGAAGGAGGTCCCGATTCCTCTATATAGATCTTTATATCACTAGAGGGATCACCAGCAGGAGGAAGGAGGTCCTGATTTCTCTATATAGATCTTTATATCACTAGAGGGATCACCGGCAGGAGGAAGGAGGTCCCGATTCCTCTATATAGATCTTTATATCACTAGAGGGATCACCGGCAGGAGGAAGGAGGTCCCGATTCCTCTATATAGATCTTTGTATCACTAGAGGGGTCACCGGCAGGAGGAAGGAGGTCCTGATTCCCCTATATAGACCTTTATATCACTAGAGGGGTCACCGTCCGGAGGAAGGAGGTCCCGATTCCTCTATATAGATATTTATATCACTAGAGGGGTCACCGGCAGGAGGAAGAAGATCCTGATTCCTCTATATCACTAGAGGGGTCACCAGCAGGAGGAAGGAGGTCCCGATTCCTCTATATAGATCTTTGTATCACTAGAGGGATCACCGGCAGGAGGAAGGAGATCCTGATTCCTCTATATCAGGGGTGGGCGACTGTGGTGTTGGACAACTACAAGTCCCATCATGCCTCTGCCTTTGGGAGTCATACTTGTAATTGTCAGTTTTGCAATGCCTCATGGGACTTGTAGTTCTACAACAGCTGGAGGGCCACAGTTGCCCACCCCTGCTCTATATAGATCTTTATATCACTTGAGGGGTGACCAGCAGGAGGTAGGAGGTCCTAATTCCTTCCTATTCGAGATCTAGGTAGACCTCCATGTCTAGTTCTGTTGTGTCAATATATTTTTGTAAGCAAATCTCCAGAATGAATCCAGAAGCAAAAGAAATATAGATGAAATGTCTGAGGGATAAACAATCACAAACCAAATATATCCAGTCTGGAGGAAAGAAGGGAAGGGGGAGACATGACTGAAACCTTTTAGATACATGAAAGGTGTGAATAAGGTTCAGGAGGGCAGTATTGATATAAAGTGAAGACCTACAACTTGGGGACATGGCCTCAAACTAGCAGGAGGAAAACCTCAAACCCAACCTTAGAAAGTATGTTACTGAAATGGTAATTGACACTCGGAACAGACTTAGGTAGAGGTAGCAAGTCTATCAACTGTAAGTGAATTTAAATATCCTTGAAACCACCACCATGCCCCCCCCCCCTCCCCAGTCAAAAAGGCTAAACAAAAGAAAAAAAATTCAAGAGGCAGAATCGATGGACCACTTGGTCTTTCTGTTGTCCCTTTTTGAGTTTATTCATTTGACCATGGCAGTAACTCTTAACTGCTCCAGTCTATTTTGTAAGGCAACCTCATTGCATTTAAAGGGCAAAGGGTGCCAAACTGGCGGCCCTCCAGCTGGTGCCAAACTGGCGGCCCTCCAGCTGGTGCCAAACTGGCGGCCCTCCAGCTGGTGCCAAACTGGCGGCCCTCCAGCTGGTGCCAAACTGGCGGCCCTCCAGCTGGTGCCAAACTGGCGGCCCTCCAGCTGGTGCCAAACTGGCGGCCCTCCAGCTGGTGCCAAACTGGCGGCCCTCCAGCTGGTGCCAAACTGGCGGCCCTCCAGCTGGTGCCAAACTGGCGGCCCTCCAGCTGGTGCCAAACTGGCGGCCCTCCAGCTGGTGCCAAACTGGCGGCCCTCCAGCTGGTGCCAAACTGGCGGCCCTCCAGCTGGTGCCAAACTGGCGGCCCTCCAGCTGGTGCCAAACTGGCGGCCCTCCAGCTGGTGCCAAACTGGCGGCCCTCCAGCTGGTGCCAAACTGGCGGCCCTCCAGCTGGTGCCAAACTGGCGGCCCTCCAGCTGGTGCCAAACTGGCGGCCCTCCAGCTGGTGCCAAACTGGCGGCCCTCCAGCTGGTGCCAAACTGGCGGCCCTCCAGCTGGTGCCAAACTGGCGGCCCTCCAGCTGGTGCCAAACTGGCGGCCCTCCAGCTGGTGCCAAACTGGCGGCCCTCCAGCTGGTGCCAAACTGGCGGCCCTCCAGCTGGTGCCAAACTGGCGGCCCTCCAGCTGGTGCCAAACTGGCGGCCCTCCAGCTGGTGCCAAACTGGCGGCCCTCCAGCTGGTGCCAAACTGGCGGCCCTCCAGCTGGTGCCAAACTGGCGGCCCTCCAGCTGGTGCCAAACTGGCGGCCCTCCAGCTGGTGCCAAACTGGCGGCCCTCCAGCTGGTGCCAAACTGGCGGCCCTCCAGCTGGTGCCAAACTGGCGGCCCTCCAGCTGGTGCCAAACTGGCGGCCCTCCAGCTGGTGCCAAACTGGCGGCCCTCCAGCTGGTGCCAAACTGGCGGCCCTCCAGCTGGTGCCAAACTGGCGGCCCTCCAGCTGGTGCCAAACTGGCGGCCCTCCAGCTGGTGCCAAACTGGCGGCCCTCAAGGCATTGCAGGATTGACAGTTACAAACATGACTCCCTAAGGCAGAGGCATGATGGGACTTGTAGTTTCACAACAGCTGGAGGGCCACCAGTTTGACACCCCTGATCTATTGCTGTATGTGTACACAAGCTGAAGTAGAGGGGTGGGGATGCTTTTTCTGTAGCACAGATGGGTGTGAGCCAGATATACTTTAGTGGGGTAACAGGAGGGGGAGTAGCTTGGAGAGAGCATTGCTAATAAAAGGTTGCCGAAAGTGAAAATGGTAGTTGGAAGGGGTGGGGCAGTGGCACAGAATCTCCATCAATAAAAAGTTGTTACCCACCTCTCCCCACCCCACTATACTTACCTGAGCCTGATGTCAATCCAGAGTTGTACCTGTGAGCAGCAGCCCTCTCCCTCCTGACAGCAATGGGAGCCAATGGCTGCCACTGCTATCAATCAAATTCTGTCATCGGGGGCAGGATGGAGCTGCGCTGTCTGTTTATAGACGCAGAAAGGGCGGCCTGGTATCAAGTCTACTTGAGTGCCCCCATAAGTGGCCTCCTATGGGGGCACTTGCAGAAAAGAAGCCAGGAGCACCAGTGGGCCCTCCCGAAGAGGAAGATGGGGGCTGATCTGTGACAAATCATTGAACAGGTAAGTATGGCGGAGGGAAAAAAAAAACAAACCTGGTTTACAATCACTTTAGGGACTTGCATGCAATACCCCCTGCTACTTGTGTATGATGGTAGGGCCACCTTCCTGTAGGGCAAATCCCAAATTTTAGAGCTAGCACAAAAGGTGAGGGGATGTCTTCCAGTGGAGGTACTTGTTTGGATGACAACTAGAATTTCCCCTCTTTGTCAAGCTTTCCTCTCCCATCTTGTATCTTAGTGAAGAAAAGCGAAGGTAAATCTCCCCAATGGGACACAAATGACTAAGATTAGGGGTTTTAATTTACTCCTGGCATTATCCAAAACTTAAACAAAAATTATATATATTAGGGCACAGGGGTCAAACTAATGGCCCTCCAGCTGTTGCCAAACTACAAGTCCCATGAGGCATTGCAAGATGGACAGTTACAAGCATGACTCCCAAAGGCAGAGGCATGATGGGACTTGTAGTGTCGCAACAGCTGGAGGGCCGCCAGTTTGACAGATTTTTTTTTAATCTGCGAATGCCGTTACTTTGGGCCCAGTATCGGCTGATCCTTTGGGGGGGCCCAGTATCGGCTGATCCTTTGGGGGGGGCCCAGTATCGGCTGATCCTTTGGGGGGGGCCCAGTATCGGCTGATCCTTTGGGGGGGGCCCAGTATCGGCTGATCCTTTGGGGGGGGCCCAGTATCGGCTGATCCTTTGGGGGGGGGCCCAGTATCGGCTGATCCTTTGGGGGGGGCCCAGTATCGGCTGATCCTTTGGGGGGGGCCCAGTATCGGCTGATCCTTTGGGGGGGGCCCAGTATCGGCTGATCCCTTGGGGGGGGCCCAGTATCGGCTGATCCCTTGGGGGGGGCCCAGTATCGGCTGATCCTTTGGGGGGGGGGTCCAGTATCGGCTGATCCTTTGGGGGGGGGCCCAGTATCGGCTGATCCTTTGGGGGGGGGGGCCCAGTATCGGCTGATCCTTTGGGGGGGGGGGCCCAGTGTCGGCTGATCCTTTGGGGGGGGGGGGCCCAGTGTCGGCTGATCCTTTGGGGGGGGGGGGCCCAGTGTCGGCTGATCCTTTGGGGGGGGGGGGGCCCAGTGTCGGCTGATCCTTTGGGGGGGGGGGGGGCCCAGTGTCGGCTGATCCTTTGGGGGGGGGGGGCCCAGTGTCGGCTGATCCTTTGGGGGGGGGGGGGCCCAGTGTCGGCTGATCCTTTGGGGGGGGGGGCCCAGTGTCGGCCGATCCTTTGGGGGGGGGGGGCCCAGTGTCGGCCGATCCTTTGGGGGGGGGCGCCCAGTGTCGGCCGATCCTTTGGGGGGGGGGGGCGCCCAGTGTCGGCCGATCCTTTGGGGGGGGGGGGCGCCCAGTGTCGGCCGATCCTTTGGGGGGGGGGGGCGCCCAGTGTCGGCCGATCCTTTGGGGGGGGGGGCGCCCAGTGTCGGCCGATCCTTTGGGGGGGGGGGCGCCCAGTGTCGGCCGATCCTTTGGGGGGGGGGCGCCCAGTGTCGGCCGATCCTTTGGGGGGGGGGCGCCCAGTGTCGGCCGATCCTTTGGGGGGGGGGCGCCCAGTGTCGGCCGATCCTTTGGGGGGGGGCGCCCAGTGTCGGCCGATCCTTTGGGGGGCGCCCAGTGTCGGCCGATCCTTTGGGGGGCGCCCAGTGTCGGCCGATCCTTTGGGGGGCGGGGAGCCCAGTGTCGGCCGATCCTTTGGGGGGGGGGGGCGCCCAGTGTCGGCCGATCCTTTGGGGGGGGGGGCGCCCAGTGTCGGCCGATCCTTTGGGGGGGGGGGCGCCCAGTGTCGGCCGATCCTTTGGGGGGGGGGGGGGCGCCCAGTGTCGGCCGATCCTTTGGGGGGGGGGGGGCGCCCAGTGTCGGCCGATCCTTTGGGGGGGAGGGCGCCCAGTGTCGGCCGATCCTTTGGGGGGGGGGGGCGCCCAGTGTCGGCCGATCCTTTGGGGGGGGGGGGCGCCCAGTGTCGGCCGATCCTTTGGGGGGGGGGGGGCGCCCAGTGTCGGCCGATCCTTTGGGGGGGGGGGGCGCCCAGTGTCGGCCGATCCTTTGGGGGGCGCCCAGTGTCGGCCGATCCTTTGGGGGGCGCCCAGTGTCGGCCGATCCTTTGGGGGGCGCCCAGTGTCGGCCGATCCTTTGGGGGGCGCCCAGTGTCGGCCGATCCTTTGGGGGGCGCCCAGTGTCGGCCGATCCTTTGGGGGGCGCCCAGTGTCGGCCGATCCTTTGGGGGGCGCCCAGTGTCGGCCGATCCTTTGGGGGGGGGGGGGGGGCCCGTATCGGCCGATCCTTTGGGGGCGCAATTTGAAGAGGAATGGTGGTTTCCCCACTGCTCCTGAGTGAAGCCAGGCTTGTCATGCAGGAAACCTCCCTGCACCAATCCCATGTTGCCTCAGAAGGAAAATCTGGGGATTCAAATCCCCTGTGACTTTCCTCTCAGTGCAGGGATGACAGTACGGGCTAGATGGCTTTTTATTGGTCAGCACCTCACCAGCACCAGAGGAGAGCCTTGTCTTTCAAATTCCCATCCTTCTGTGATGCAAATAAGTATCCGTTTTCAGGTATTGGGAGAATTTTCACAAGTACTAGTGAAAATACTCTGCAAATGTGAAGGGTTATGTAGTATTATACTAGGGAGGCGCCAATACAAAGATCAGTAGCGAGGGCAGCGGGAAGGCAACCTTGAAAGGCTAGACTTAAAGCGGAGCTCCACCCAAAAGGGAAGTTCTGCTTTTAAGGACTGCTCCCCCATTAAGGATTGGCACCTTTGAGGAGCAGGTCCCTGAATTTGACAGGTACCCGCTCCCACTTCCGGTCGGATCACCTAGGTGTCCTCCCTCCCTCCCTGTAGTCTTTTGGGACACATGACAGGTCCCAGAACACTACAGGACCATTCATGAAGCGCAGCGCTATGCCCGCATGCGCAGTGGATACCCGGCTGTGAAGCCGCAAGCTGTCACAGCCGGGTGCCCACACTGAATATGCCGGCCTCCTGGAATACAGGACGGCTGGTGAAACGGGCTGCGGGGGACACACCACGGGACCAAGGGACAGGTAAGTGGCTGTTTTTTAAAAGTCAGCAGCTACAGTTTTTGTAGCTGCTGACTTATTTTTTGATAGGTTAAGTGTTACTCCGCTTTAATGAAAGATCTTCAGCATCTGACATGTCCTGGAGTGTCTGCCTGGTCCCCTCCTGCTTTCTGTAGTGATGTAGGGACTGGCAGGAGAAACCAAAGAACACGGCAGCAATGGATGCACTGGCAGAAAGATGGTGGAAGTTGGCTTTTAACGGTCCTAGAAGAATATGATCGTTTTTTTTTTATTATGGGCAGCACAGTGGCTAAATGGTTAACATTTCCACCTGGCAAGTACTCAGGTCGTGGGTTCGAGTCCCAACCACGGCACCACCTGCCTGGAGTTTGCATGTTCTCCCTGTGCCTGTGTGGGTTTCCTCCCACACTCCAAAGACATGATGGTAGGTGAATTGGCTCCTGTCTAAATTGGCCCTAGTAAGTGTATGAATGTAAGTTAGGGACTTTAGATTGTACGCTCCTCGGGGGCGGGGACTGATGTGAATATACAATATATGTAAAGCGCTGAGTAAATTGATAGCGCTATACAAGTACCTGAAATTAATCGTTCACCAAATCTGCTTACATTTTGTGCTTTGACATCCCCCCTCCCTCTTTTCTAACAGGAAACAAGTGTCAGCGACTAAAGCCGAAGCGGAAAAGGATGGCGTGAAAGTCCCAACCACCCTGGCGGAATACTGCATTAAAACCAAAGTGCCTTCTAGTGATAACAGCTCAGACTTGCTCTACGACGACTTGTACGACGACGATATAGACGACGAAGACGAGGAGGAAGAGGACGCTGACTGTTATGACGACGACGATTCGGGGAACGAGGAGTCGTGACGCCCTCCATGCATCCGTTCTCTCCCTTCTCACGGCCTGAAACAACCCTTTTAGACCTTCCTGCTCTCTGTCCCTCGGCCTCTCCTGCTGCCCCCCTCCCCTGCTGAGTCAGGCCACTAATGGAGTAGTGTTGGCCTTGCAGATCTCCTGCTGTCCTGAGCTCTAGGATATAAGAGACCAGTCTTCTGGCATATTTGTGGACTTGGCGCCAATTTTTTTTTTTTTTATTTTCTTTTCCCCTCCTGGACCTATCACGGAGATACAAGGGATAGGAAAATGGCACGTCACGGAGTGAAATTCTACGCCGCACCAACCTGCTAGTGTTGGAGCAAAACTTTTTTTTTTTTTTTGTTTTACTTTTTATTTCATAGAAACTACTCTCTGCTGTTTAT
>NW_028321713.1:0-69351 GCF_062004578.1 Staurois parvus | reverse complement strand
ACTGATACTTCGTTCTCCTGGTCACAATACTCTATTCCTTTCCTGGGTATAAAACTGAGCCCCGATCTATATGCAGCTAACTACTGTCCTATGTTAACCCATCTAACTGCTCTTATGACCAAATGGTCCTCTCTACCACTTGCATGGCTAGGCAGGATAGCAGTCATGAAGATGTCAATTCTCCCCAAAATTTTATACCTATTCAGAGTTCTCCCAATCTCGGTACCCGCCCATTATCTTTGCACCTTACAGCGCCGCATTTTTTCCTACATCTGGGGCACTGTCCGCCCCCACGTACCTTGTTCAACCCTGTATCGCCCAAAACTTAACGGCGGTCTAGGTCTTCCAGATATTAGCAAATATTACCAGGCGGCACACTTAGCACTATTGTCAAAATATCACGCAACCCACAAAATCCCTCAATGGGTTGTCCTCAAATCCATAGAATGCGACCCCTTGTCTACTGCTAACCTTCTATGGTTAAGACCTATAGACTGCCGCTCGATAACAAATTCATCACATCTCACTTTCTGTCGCTTTGGGATAAACTGAAATCCCGCTACCTCTTGCAATCACTACATAATCCCCTGCTCTCATATCTCCGAAACCAGGCCTTTCCCCCAGCATGGTCCTCACCACACACATTCAAACTATGGACCTCAGCCAACCTTCTCCGGGCCCATCACTTCATGCTTAGGAATAAGTTTAAATCCTTTACCCCACAGTGTGAAACATATGATCTTCCAGCCTCCGAAATATTCTGATACTTGCAGTTGCAAAATTTTTACGCTCCATACACTACAGCAACCAACCAAGCGAACACCAAGTCTCCCTTTGAATGGGCTTGTCACAAAGACCGCCATGGACAAGGCCTCATTTCATGCCTGTACTCCTTTTTACAACCTTGGTCACTACGTCTCCTCCCTCATACACTTGCAAATGGGAAACGGACCTTGGCCGGAAACTAGACCCTTCTGACTGGGAAAATATCTGGTCCAACACCAAGTCATCATCACAAAATATTGTAGCTTTAGAAACAAATTATACATTTCTAATCCGCTGGTACCTGGTCCCAGCAAGAATTGCAAAGTATACACCAAATTATTCCCCCACTTGCTTTAGAGGATGTGTGGACCTGGGTATACATTTTCATATATGGTGGGACTGCCCAATCGCCCAAGCCTTTTGGGCTGATGTCTTTGCTATACTGTCTAAACTTAGTGCAAAAACGCTCCAGCCGAACCCGGTTACAGCTCTGCTCAACCTACACCCCCCTGGCGTAACTAAATCACAATTTAAACTTATTCTACAAGTTACTACAGCAGTCAAACAGTTCATAGCTAAGTCTTGGAAATCTCCCTCCTTAAGCATTGCAGTTGTTAAGAATAAAGTCACCCAGGCTATGATTCATGCTAAAGTGCAAGCCACAATCCTAGATACTATCCCTAAATTCTGGAATGTTTGGAACCCCTGGGTAGAGTGTTTTCTCCCGCCAAACTTTGATGACTCACTTCTTAGCCCATGATAAATACTTTATACTACTCTGGTATCATTTCCTACTGATTTCACATACAACCCCATTCACTGTTGCCAATTGTGGAGTCATTTACCCCATCCCACCCCTCCCCACTCTTCTTCAGACCTCCCCAACATATCCCCCCCCCCTTTCCCCCCCCTCTTGATTTTTCTTTTTCTTTCTCTGCCCTGACCCCTTTCCCTCTAACCATCCTGCATAACTCTATACTCCTATGTTATGATCCCCTTATTAAACATTGGGGAGCACATTTCTTCACCTGTCAATATTCTGTATGTACTTAAGCTTATAGCTGTACCCACCTTATGTCATATGAAATGTCATATTGTTATACCACTATTCCCCTCCTCTCCCCTTCTTTATAAAGACATTATTATCATAGATGCCAATATATATGATTTCATGTTTGAGAAATGTCTATTATCAACGTCCCCCTTTTTTTCCCTGTTAAAATGCCAATAAAATATTTGAACAAGAAAAAATGCAATTTCTCTTACTTTCTGTTAAAAATGCCAAAATATTATGAAAACCCTGAAAATTACACATTTTTTTGGAAAGTAGACACCTCAAGGTGACTTCATTTTTTGCCACAATTTTTTAAAATTAAGAAACATGTCAGTACTGAGGGGGTTAAACAAAGAGCTTGAGAATGTTGCACCAGATACAATAATTTGCAGGTCATACACAGAAGCAGTGAAAGGGTTAATGTACTGATCACATACAGTGGCAGGATGGACATGACATGATTAATGTTTAGATGGGCAGGATAAGGGAGGTGAGGAGTTCATTTTACAGGTCACTAGAGACAGCATTAAAGCTAATATGTGTAGGAGAGGAGGGGGCAGGAAAGGGTTAAAAAAAAAACATTTTCTGTGTTACAGCAACAGAATGGATGGATCAGCAGCTGTAGTAAGGAGAAGGGTAGGGACCAGCACAGTAAATAGTACCATGTGATTGCCGTAATGACCAATCATAGCTATTGTATGGTACCCATCTTCTCAGATTGGCTGGGTACAGTGTCTTTGTGTGCCCAACTGTCCAAGTGGATTGGCTGCCTGGGTGAATAATGGGCCATCGAAAACTGATTCTGTGTCCATTGTTTCTAAGCGTCCTTGGTATTTGGCTACTTCATAGCCACCCAAAATTGAAAACTGTTTGCTGTCCTTGTGTTTGTGTACAGTATTTCTCTGGTATGTTCTTGCTGCTTAACCATCTGTAGCCCTGTCCACATTGTAAATGTTTATTTTCTCCCTAGTGGCTTACCTAAATTGTTCTGATCTTATCTTTGCAACTCTTACCCTCTTCAAAGTCTAACTGTCATGTGGAAAGTTTGTTCTGTGATGCAAACATCCATTATTACTTCCTATTTAGTTATTTGGCAAACAACCATCCCCAACCAGGGCTGGTGCTTCCACTAGGCAAACTAGGCAGCCGCCTAGGGTGCACTGCCACCTTGGGGTGCCTTGGTTCAGCACTGGCTGGCACTCTCTGTGTGGGATGCCGTTATTTTATGAATGATCCTTCAGTTGAAAGGAGGAGCAGCAGAGGGGAGGAAGAAAGGACAGAGGAGGATGTTTGGGGCCAGTGTAGCAACTGAACTAGCACTCCTTCCAGTGTTCCTCTCAGATTCAGTCCCTTACTGTAAGCTCTCAGATTCAATCCCTTAATGTAAGCTGGCTGGTGGCTGCTGATCACTGTGGAGTTCCTGCCCCTACCTTCCCATTCAGTAGAGGGGGCGGAGTAGCACTAGAAAGGTAGTGTCTGACTCTGATGTCTCGTGTCTGTGTGAGTGTTACCGGCCGGCTGGCAGGCCATTCCTCACATGTGCAATGTGTCAGTGAGTGATGGCATCATCACAATCCCACAGCTTGCTCTTCTAGTGCCTGCTGGGACTACTGATCTGTGTCAGTGTTAGTGGTGGTGCGATATGTCACATCTGCCACTTAGTGGGATCACTTAGTTCAGCTGCCTGCTGTCACAGCAGTTTATTCCCCCCCCAATTGCCTGGGGAATTCCAGCCTGGGATCTGCCAGAGTGTAGATCCATCATCAACCACTCACTGCAACTGTCACCCTGCCACTGCCAGCCACAAATACAGTCCATCCGTAGCACTGATTTTGTCTTTAATATTGGTGCTGGTGGCATCTTTTGCCACTTATTTTTGCAAATTAAATTTAGCAGTGTCATGTTTTTGTTATTTAATATTTTCTACTGTTTTTAAAATGTTTTCTTTCTTTCTTTCTTTCTTTCGGGGGGGGGCGCAAGTAGCTGGTCTTGCCTAGGGCGCAAAATAGTTTAGCACTGGCCCTGCAGCCAACCCTAAGAGTGTAAACCTTAACCACTCTTATGGGAGGCACGTTTGCTGTCGGGGTTCTTTCCAGAAGTGGCGGTATTTCTGTAAGTGGGAGCACTTCAGGCTTTGCGCTTCAGTGATTGCACGAAGTGAAAGTACCCAGGAAAATACTCTGAAAAACACCAAATCAAGCTGCAGGTGACCTTGTTCCCCTGTTCAGCTCTCCTTCCTCTCTATAACATGCCTCTCTACAACTCCTTCTGACAGTTTTGTGCTCTCTCCTTAAGCTCTCCTTCCTTCACCTCCCTCTGGCCCACAATCTGTATGTATCACCCTCACCTCTGTCTTCTCCCTATTACTGCACTCACCAACCCCTGCTAATTCTAAACCCACATGCTAATAAAACCTCCAGGATGCTGGGGCATGTACCTTCATATAAATCACACTTCCATACTACCTCCCTCACCCTTCTGCTTCTCCTATCCTCTGGAGATATATCCCCAAACCCTGGGTCTCCATCATTTAACTCTGCCCAATACTCCCATTACTCCACACACTCTGGCAGCAGCCGCAATCAACAGAATTTAGTTTCCATTCCTCTTCTTCCCAAAACCAGCCTCCATTTCTCCTGCACCCTCTGGAATGCCTGCTCTGTCTGTAACAAACTTACCTCTCTCCACGACCTCTTTATCACCAACTACTTCAATCTACTTGCCATCATAGAAGCCTGGCTCCATGATTCTGACACAATTTCACCTGCTTCCCTCTCCAACGGTGGCCTTCTCTGGACTCCCTCCCCCAGACCCAGCAGACAGAAGGGAGGGGGAGTGGGAATCCTTCTATCCCAACATAGTACATTTCAGGTACTTCACCCTCCTCCCTCTCTGTCATTCTCCTCATTTGAGACACATGGCATTTTCTATTTTTTCCAGTTTCTTTAAGAATTGCTATGACCTACAGGCCCCCTGGATCTGTATTAGCCTTCCTTGATTACTTTTCTGCCTGGCTACCCCATTTTCGCTCTTTTGAAATCCCCACAATCCATCTTGGAGACCTCAACATTCCTGTTAATGCTATCACTCCTGCTACTTCTAAGTTTCTCAGTCTAACCTCCTCTTTTGACATGAAGCAATGGATACATGCTATTACAACAATCCTTTCCCTCTCTGATCACTACCTTATGAGTAGAGATGAGCGAATCGAAGTATCCGAAGTGGAATTCGAGTCGAATATTGGAAAAATTTCGATTCGTGCCGAATCCGAAAAACAGCCTAATTCGGACGCGCGAATCGAAATTTTTCCGAAAATGGCGGCTGACATGTGCGGCGACGGAGCGGGGATGTCGGGGAAGGCGCGCAGACAAGGCGCGCTGCCCCATAATGCATTCCTCAACGACATGTGATCGCATCAGCCAATCAGCAGCCAGCCAGCCAGCACTGTGTAATGGTCGAGGTATATATAGCGGCCATTTTGGAAATCTTCATTTGCCTGCAGTCATTGAACAGAGGCAGACCGCTCTGTACTAGGGACAGGGACAGAGTTAGGGCCACAGAAACGAGAATTGGGGACAGAGAGAAGTTACTTAGGGACAGAGAACCATTACTCAGGGACACAGACTTGTTAATGAGGGCCACAGAATCGTTATTTAGGGACAAAGAAACGCTAGTTAGGGCCACAGAATTCATACTCAGGGACAGACAGAATTTTCACTCAGTGCCAGAGAATTGTTACTTAGGGCCACAGAAACGTTATTAGGGCCACAGAATTTTTACTCAGGGACAGACAGAATTGTTACTGAGTGCCAGAGAATTGTTACTCAGGGACAGACAGAATTGTTACTGAGTGCCAGAGAATTCTTACTCAGGGCCACAGAATTCATACTCAGGGACAGACAGAATTGTTACTCAGGGACAGACAGAATTGTTACTGAGTGCCAGAGAATTGTTACTCAGGGACAGACAGAATTGTTACTGAGTGCCAGAGAATTGTTACTCAGGACAGACAGAATTGTTACTGAGTGCCAGAGAATTGTTACTCAGGGACAGACAGAATTGTTACTGAGTGCCAGAGAATTGTTACTCGCACAGACACAAAATTGTTACTTGCACAGACACAGAATTGTTACTCGCACAGACAGAATTGTTACTCAGGGCCACAGAATTCATACTCAGGGACAGACAGAATTGTTACTGAGTGCCAGAGAATTGTTACTCAGGGACAGACAGAATTGTTACTGAGTGCCAGAGAATTGTTACTCAGGGACAGACAGAATTGTTACTGAGTGCCAGAGAATTGTTACTCAGGGACAGACAGAATTGTTACTGAGTGCCAGAGAATTGTTACTCGCACAGACACAAAATTGTTACTTGCACAGACACAGAATTGTTACTCGCACAGACACAGAATTGTTACTCAGGGCCACAGAATTCATACTCAGGGACAGACAGAATTGTTACTGAGTGCCAGAGAATTGTTACTCAGGGACAGACAGAATTGTTACTGAGTGCCAGAGAATTGTTACTCAGGGACAGACAGAATTGTTACTGAGTGCCAGAGAATTGTTACTCGCACAGACACAAAATTGTTACTTGCACAGACACAGAATTGTTACTCGCACAGACACAGAATTGTTACTCAGGGCCACAGAATTCATACTCAGGGACAGACAGAATTGTTACTGAGTGCCAGAGAATTGTTACTCAGGGACAGACAGAATTGTTACTGAGTGCCAGAGAATTGTTACTCAGGGACAGACAGAATTGTTACTGAGTGCCAGAGAATTGTTACTCGCACAGACACAAAATTGTTACTTGCACAGACACAGAATTGTTACTCGCACAGACACAGAATTGTTACTGAGTGCCAGAGAATTGTTACTCAGGGACAGACAGAATTGTTACTGAGTGCCAGAGAATTGTTACTCAGGGACAGACAGAATTGTTACTGAGTGCCAGAGAATTGTTACTCAGGGACAGACAGAATTGTTACTGAGTGCCAGAGAATTGTTACTCGCACAGACACAAAATTGTTACTTGCACAGACACAGAATTGTTACTCGCACAGACACAGAATTGTTACTCAGGGCCACAGAATTCATACTCAGGGACAGACAGAATTGTTACTGAGTGCCAGAGAATTGTTACTCAGGGACAGACAGAATTGTTACTGAGTGCCAGAGAATTGTTACTCAGGGACAGACAGAATTGTTACTGAGTGCCAGAGAATTGTTTCTCGCACAGACACAAAATTGTTACTTGCACAGACACAGAATTGTTACTCGCACAGACACAGAATTGTTACTCAGGGCCACAGAATTCATACTCAGGGACAGACAGAATTGTTACTGAGTGCCAGAGAATTGTTACTTAGGGACAGACAGAATTGTTACTGAGTGCCAGAGAATTGTTACTCAGGGACAGACAGAATTGTTACTGAGTGCCAGAGAATTGTTACTCGCACAGACACAAAATTGTTACTTGCACAGACACAGAATTGTTACTCGCACAGACACAGAATTGTTACTCAGGGCCACAGAATTCATACTCAGGGACAGACAGAATTGTTACTGAGTGCCAGAGAATTGTTACTCAGGGACAGACAGAATTGTTACTGAGTGCCAGAGAATTGTTACTCAGGGACAGACAGAATTGTTACTGAGTGCCAGAGAATTGTTACTCGCACAGACACAAAATTGTTACTTGCACAGACACAGAATTGTTACTCGCACAGACACAGAATTGTTACTCAGGGCCACAGAATTCATACTCAGGGACAGACAGAATTGTTACTGAGTGCCAGAGAATTGTTACTCAGGGACAGACAGAATTGTTACTGAGTGCCAGAGAATTGTTACTCAGGGACAGACAGAATTGTTACTGAGTGCCAGAGAATTGTTACTCAGGGACAGACAGAATTGTTACTGAGTGCCAGAGAATTGTTACTCAGGGACAGACAGAATTGTTACTGAGTGCCAGAGAATTGTTACTCGCACAGACACAAAATTGTTACTTGCACAGACACAGAATTGTTACTCGCACAGACACAGAATTGTTACTCAGGGCCACAGAATTCATACTCAGGGACAGACAGAATTGTTACTGAGTGCCAGAGAATTGTTACTCAGGGACAGACAGAATTGTTACTGAGTGCCAGAGAATTGTTACTCAGGGACAGACAGAATTGTTACTGAGTGCCAGAGAATTGTTACTCGCACAGACACAAAATTGTTACTTGCACAGACACAGAATTGTTACTCGCACAGACACAGAATTGTTACTCGCACAGACACAGAATTGTTACTCAGGGCCACAGAATTCATACTCAGGGACAGACAGAATTGTTACTGAGTGCCAGAGAATTGTTACTCAGGGACACCTAATCGTTGAATTAAATAGTATGTCAGACAACATGCAGAGGAGTGGCAGAGGAGGCAATGTTTTAGGAGCGAGCAGACGTGGCAGCAGAGGAAGGGGTCGAGGCAGCAGTATTCGCAGCCAGAGGCCAGTGCTCCCGGTGTCATCCAGCGGTCGTGTCTCCACCGACAACCCTGCCGTCATTGATTGGTTGGCTCGGTCGTCTTCCTCTTCCCAGGTCACCTCTGACACCTACAGCCAACGGTCGGTGGGTACGTCAGACACAACCGTTAGTTGGCATGGCCCGGGAGCAAGCCCACTGAAATCACGTGTCCTCTACCTGCCCCTGTCCTTTGCTGTTCCCTCACCAAGCGAAGTATCGCATGCTGTGGGCTCAGCCCCACTGTACAGTGAGGAAGAGCTAACAGAGGGCGGTCAGGAACGGGGGGAGACATCGGCCTTTTCAGCAGCCAAGCGAACAAGTACTGGCGAGGAGAGTGGCTCGGTAGCCGGTCTAGAGACAGGTCTGTCTCCTGACCCAGACGCAGCCGAGGGGGCTAGTAGTGAGGCGGAGACCCTACTTGATGATGAGGAGGTTGATTGCACTTGGCAGCCTCGTCGTCATCAGGCAATTTCTTCCGCATCATCAGGAGAAGAGGGTGGCAGCTTGGCAGCGAGCAAAACAGTCGGTGGGTTGCCCAGGAGACAGCAGCAGGGTCGCATCAGTGTCAGTGGAGCCAAACGTCCACGGAGTAGAGCACCAGCTCCACTGCAGCCTACCACCACGGCCAGTAGTGGTGCCGGTGCGCACGGAGGAAGTAGCAGTCAGCCAGTGAAGAGTAGCGGGGGCAAAGTTTCCTACTCGGTGGTGTGGCAATTTTTCCTCAAGCCGCCCGAGGAAGTAAACGTAGCCGTATGTCGACTATGTGGCCAGAAATGCAAGCGTGGCCAGGGGGCCCATGTTGGGACTACAGCGTTGCGTCAGCATATGCAGCGTCACCATTCGGTGGCCTGGGAAAACCGTGATAAACATACGGCGGTTCTGCCTGCCCCAGCCCCCGCTCCATCACCCGCTCCGTTACTTGCTCCGTCACCCGACGTCGTCAATCGCCCTCTATCAGCCAGTCAAGGCTCCAACACCTCTGCTGAGGGGAGTTGTCGCTCGTTGGCATCTTCCGCTCGTTCAGATGCTCCTTCTCCTGCTACTCCTCTTCTCGGATTCCGTCAACAGTCTTTCTTGGAATCCGTATCCAAGAGACAACAGTTTGCGAGCACGCACCCGACGGTGCAAAAGCTGAACGTCCTCCTGTCCAAGTTGCTGGTGCTGCAGTCCCTCCCTTTCCAACTGGTGGACTCAGCACCTTTCCGAGAAATGATGGCTTGTGCCGCGCCGCGGTGGAGAGTGCCAAGCCGTCATTTCTTTGCCCAAAAGGCAGTGCCAGCCCTGCATTCACATGTAGAAGAGATGGTGGGCCAGTCTTTGAGCATGTCGGTCTCTGCCAAAGTGCACGGCAGCGCCGACGTGTGGAGCTGTAACTACGGTCAGGGACAGTACATGTCATTTACGGCCCACTGGGTGAACGTGGTGCCGGCACAGCCGCACCAGCAACTTGGACAGGTCACGACGCTTTTGCCTCCACGTTTGCACGTCCTTGGTCCAGCAAGCATGTCCGCCTCTACCACCTCTTTTTCCGCCGTGTCCTCAGCCGCCACCCCCGTGCCAAGTCCCATTACCCGACCGGCATATCACATGTGCAGGGCGCAACGGTGTCACGCTGTGCTGCACCTGGTATGCCTTGGCGAACGTAGTCACACAGGGGAGGAACTGCTGAGTGTAATGAACAGAGAAATCGACAGATGGCTGTCTCCGCGCAAACTAAAAATCGGAACCATGTTGACTGACAACGGAAAGAACATGGTGTCTGCTCTGCGTCAAGGAAGGTTGTGCCATGCGCCATGCATGGCTCACGTGTTCAATCTGGTTGTCAAGCGGTTCCTAAAATCCACCATCCCACTGCAAGACATCCTTAAAATGTCACGTAAACTGTGCATGCATTTCAGCCATTCCTACACCGCAAAGAACACCCTCATTGAGCTGCAGCGGCAGAACGGAATTCCACAGCATCGCCTGATCTGCGACGTTGCAACAAGGTGGAATTCAACCCTACACATGTTAGACCGCCTTTACGAGCAGCGAAAGGCCATCACCGATTTCCTGATGTTACAAGCGGATAAAGGTACTCCCCTGTGTAACTTAGATGTCAGCCATTGGCAGCTCATGCGTGACACCTGCCGCTTGCTCAGGCCCTTTGAGGAGGCCACGCTATTCGTGAGTCGGCAGGACTATGGGATGAACGACGTCATTCCTCTGTTGCACGTCCTGGAACAAATGCTGTTAACAATGGCTGGTCAGGGTGCGGTAGACGTGGCGCACAGATCTCAACGCCACATGACCCCTGTGGGGGCAGGACAGGAAGAAGAGGAGGAGGTAGAGGAGGACATTTGTGCTCAGGAATTATTGAGTGAAATGGGTGGTTTTTCCACTCAGCGGACAGGAGTGGAGGAGCAGGAGCATCTGGTAGAGGAGGAGGAGGAGGAGACAGAGGACCCAGACGCACCGTGGCAGTATGCTGTGGAGATGGAGGCAGGGAGTCCCTCGCATTCCTTGGCACAAATGGCCCATAGCATGCTCGGTTGCTTGCGTAGCGACAGCCGAATAATAACCATCAGACAGAGGGATGACTTTTGGCTGTCCACCTTGTTGGACCCTCGCTACCGGTCCAAAATGGTGGCCTTTTTCACACCTGCTGAGAGGGAGGCCAAAATTACGTACTATAAAAACCACCTATGTAGTCAGTTGGTCTCTGCCTTTGTGCGCCAACGTCCATCCTCAGACACTGTGGGCCCTGTGCGCTCGCGTTCCGCTGGCATGGCAGCAGGGGAGGGGTGGGGTGGTAGGAGCAGTGGCAGCTCCACCAGCAGCGGCTGCCTCAGTCTGCAGTCGATGATGAGTAGCTTTCTTCACCAGCGCAGTGAGGAAACTACTAACCAGCCGCAGCAGCAGCAGCAGCATCAGGTGGACCTGGAGCAGGAGCTCAAACAACAGGCTTGGGCCTACTTGGACAGCACCCTGCCAACCGAGGTAGACAATCCCCTTGACTACTGGGCAACGAAACTTGACCTTTGGCCCCAACTAGCTGAATTTGCCCTTGAAAGGCTGTCATGCCCGGCCAGTAGCGTGGCATCGGAGCGCGTGTTTAGTGCGGCAGGAGGTATTGTAACTCCGCGGAGGACACGACTGTCCACCCAAAGTGTGGAGAGACTCACGTTTGTGAAAATGAATCAGGCGTGGATTAGTCTGGATTTCAAACCACCAGTTCCTGACACAACTGACTAAATCCGCCATGAATCATGCCTCAAACATGTGCCACTTTCAGGTCTCCTCACACTGCTGGTGTGTTTAATTTTTTGACATAGGGTGCTGGCAGATTACGGGCCTCCTATAGCTGCTGCCAGGCCCCTAATCTGCCATAGGCCCCTATATACCGCCTCCTCATGCTGCTGCTAGGTCCAGAGTCTCTCATGGGTCCCTGTACGGCCTCCCATTGCTGCTGTCTCCATCGCCACACTCTGCTGCCATGTGCCACTTTCAGGTCTCTTCACACTGCTGGTGTGTTTAATTTTTTGACATAGGGTGCAGGCAGATTACGGGCCTCACATAGCTGCTGCCAGGCCCCTAATCTGCCATGGGCCCCTATATACCGCCTCCTCATGCTGCTGCCAAGTCCAGAGTCTCTCATGGGTCCCTGTACGGCCTCCCATTGCTGCTGTCTCCATCGCCACACTCTGCTGCCATGTGCCACTTTCAGGTCTCTTCACACTGCTGGTGTGTTTAATTTTTTGACATAGGGTGCAGGCAGATTACGGGCCTCACATAGCTGCTGCCAGGCCCCTAATCTGCCATGGGCCCCTATATACCGCCTCCTCATGCTGCTGCCAAGTCCAGAGTCTCTCATGGGTCCCTGTACGGCCTCCCATTGCTGCTGTCTCCATCGCCACACTCTGCTGCCATGTGCCACTTTCAGGTCTCTTCACACTGCTGGTGTGTTTAATTTTTTGACATAGGGTGCAGGCAGATTACGGGCCTCACATAGCTGCTGCCAGGCCCCTAATCTGCCATGGGCCCCTATATACCGCCTCCTCATGCTGCTGCCAAGTCTAGAGTCTCTCATGGGTCCCTGTACGGCCTCCCATTGCTGCTGTCTCCATCGCCACACTCTGCTGCCATGTGCCACTTTCAGGTCTCTTCACACTGCTGGTGTGTTTAATTTTTTGACATAGGGTGCAGGCAGATTACGGGCCTCACATAGCTGCTGCCAGGCCCCTAATCTGCCATGGGCCCCTATATACCGCCTCCTCATGCTGCTGCCAAGTCCAGAGTCTCTCATGGGTCCCTGTACGGCCTCCCATTGCTGCTGTCTCCATCGCCACACTCTGCTGCCATGTGCCACTTTCAGGTCTCTTCACACTGCTGGTGTGTTTAATTTTTTGACATAGGGTGCAGGCAGATTACGGGCCTCACATAGCTGCTGCCAGGCCCCTAATCTGCCATGGGCCCCTATATACCGCCTCCTCATGCTGCTGCCAAGTCTAGAGTCTCTCATGGGTCCCTGTACGGCCTCCCATTGCTGCTGTCTCCATCGCCACACTCTGCTGCCATGTGCCACTTTCAGGTCTCTTCACACTGCTGGTGTGTTTAATTTTTTGACATAGGGTGCAGGCAGATTACGGGCCTCACATAGCTGCTGCCAGGCCCCTAATCTGCCATGGGCCCCTATATACCGCCTCCTCATGCTGCTGCCAAGTCCAGAGTCTCTCATGGGTCCCTGTACGGCCTCCCATTGCTGCTGTCTCCATCGCCACACTCTGCTGCCATGTGCCACTTTCAGGTCTCTTCACACTGCTGGTGTGTTAAATTTTTTGACATAGGGTGCAGGCAGATTACGGGCCTCACATAGCTGCTGCCAGGCCCCTAATCTGCCATGGGCCCCTATATACCGCCTCCTCATGCTGCTGCCAAGTCTAGAGTCTCTCATGGGTCCCTGTACGGCCTCCCATTGCTGCTGTCTCCATCGCCACACTCTGCTGCCATGTGCCACTTTCAGGTCTCTTCACACTGCTGGTGTGTTTAATTTTTTGACATAGGGTGCAGGCAGATTACGGGCCTCACATAGCTGCTGCCAGGCCCCTAATCTGCCATGGGCCCCTATATACCGCCTCCTCATGCTGCTGCCAAGTCCAGAGTCTCTCATGGGTCCCTGTACGGCCTCCCATTGCTGCTGTCTCCATCGCCACACTCTGCTGCCATGTGCCACTTTCAGGTCTCTTCACACTGCTGGTGTGTTTAATTTTTTGACATAGGGTGCAGGCAGATTACGGGCCTCACATAGCTGCTGCCAGGCCCCTAATCTGCCATGGGCCCCTATATACCGCCTCCTCATGCTGCTGCCAAGTCTAGAGTCTCTCATGGGTCCCTGTACGGCCTCCCATTGCTGCTGTCTCCATCGCCACACTCTGCTGCCATGTGCCACTTTCAGGTCTCTTCACACTGCTGGTGTGTTTAATTTTTTGACATAGGGTGCAGGCAGATTACGGGCCTCACATAGCTGCTGCCAGGCCCCTAATCTGCCATGGGCCCCTATATACCGCCTCCTCATGCTGCTGCCAAGTCCAGAGTCTCTCATGGGTCCCTGTACGGCCTCCCATTGCTGCTGTCTCCATCGCCACACTCTGCTGCCATGTGCCACTTTCAGGTCTCTTCACACTGCTGGTGTGTTAAATTTTTTGACATAGGGTGCAGGCAGATTACGGGCCTCACATAGCTGCTGCCAGGCCCCTAATCTGCCATGGGCCCCTATATACCGCCTCCTCATGCTGCTGCCAAGTCTAGAGTCTCTCATGGGTCCCTGTACGGCCTCCCATTGCTGCTGTCTCCATCGCCACACTCTGCTGCCATGTGCCACTTTCAGGTCTCTTCACACTGCTGGTGTGTTTAATTTTTTGACATAGGGTGCAGGCAGATTACGGGCCTCACATAGCTGCTGCCAGGCCCCTAATCTGCCATGGGCCCCTATATACCGCCTCCTCATGCTGCTGCCAAGTCCAGAGTCTCTCATGGGTCCCTGTACGGCCTCCCATTGCTGCTGTCTCCATCGCCACACTCTGCTGCCATGTGCCACTTTCAGGTCTCTTCACACTGCTGGTGTGTTAAATTTTTTGACATAGGGTGCAGGCAGATTACGGGCCTCACATAGCTGCTGCCAGGCCCCTAATCTGCCATGGGCCCCTATATACCGCCTCCTCATGCTGCTGCCAAGTCTAGAGTCTCTCATGGGTCCCTGTACGGCCTCCCATTGCTGCTGTCTCCATCGCCACACTCTGCTGCCATGTGCCACTTTCAGGTCTCTTCACACTGCTGGTGTGTTTAATTTTTTGACATAGGGTGCAGGCAGATTACGGGCCTCACATAGCTGCTGCCAGGCCCCTAATCTGCCATGGGCCCCTATATACCGCCTCCTCATGCTGCTGCCAAGTCCAGAGTCTCTCATGGGTCCCTGTACGGCCTCCCATTGCTGCTGTCTCCATCGCCACACTCTGCTGCCATGTGCCACTTTCAGGTCTCTTCACACTGCTGGTGTGTTTAATTTTTTGACATAGGGTGCAGGCAGATTACGAGCCTCACATAGCTGCTGCCAGGCCCCTAATCTGCCATGGGCCCCTATATACCGCCTCCTCATGCTGCTGCCAAGTCCAGAGTCTCTCATGGGTCCCTGTACGGCCTCCCATTGCTGCTGTCTCCATCGCCACACTCTGCTGCCATGTGCCACTTTCAGGTCTCTTCACACTGCTGGTGTGTTAAATTTTTTGACATAGGGTGCAGGCAGATTACGGGCCTCACATAGCTGCTGCCAGGCCCCTAATCTGCCATGGGCCCCTATATACCGCCTCCTCATGCTGCTGCCAAGTCTAGAGTCTCTCATGGGTCCCTGTACGGCCTCCCATTGCTGCTGTCTCCATCGCCACACTCTGCTGCCATGTGCCACTTTCAGGTCTCTTCACACTGCTGGTGTGTTTAATTTTTTGACATAGGGTGCAGGCAGATTACGGGCCTCACATAGCTGCTGCCAGGCCCCTAATCTGCCATGGGCCCCTATATACCGCCTCCTCATGCTGCTGCCAAGTCTAGAGTCTCTCATGGGTCCCTGTACGGCCTCCCATTGCTGCTGTCTCCATCGCCACACTCTGCTGCCATGTGCCACTTTCAGGTCTCTTCACACTGCTGGTGTGTTTAATTTTTTGACATAGGGTGCAGGCAGATTACGGGCCTCACATAGCTGCTGCCAGGCCCCTAATCTGCCATGGGCCCCTATATACCGCCTCCTCATGCTGCTGCCAAGTCCAGAGTCTCTCATGGGTCCCTGTACGGCCTCCCATTGCTGCTGTCTCCATCGCCACACTCTGCTGCCATGTGCCACTTTCAGGTCTCTTCACACTGCTGGTGTGTTAAATTTTTTGACATAGGGTGCAGGCAGATTACGGGCCTCACATAGCTGCTGCCAGGCCCCTAATCTGCCATGGGCCCCTATATACCGCCTCCTCATGCTGCTGCCAAGTCTAGAGTCTCTCATGGGTCCCTGTACGGCCTCCCATTGCTGCTGTCTCCATCGCCACACTCTGCTGCCATGTGCCACTTTCAGGTCTCTTCACACTGCTGGTGTGTTTAATTTTTTGACATAGGGTGCAGGCAGATTACGGGCCTCACATAGCTGCTGCCAGGCCCCTAATCTGCCATGGGCCCCTATATACCGCCTCCTCATGCTGCTGCCAAGTCTAGAGTCTCTCATGGGTCCCTGTACGGCCTCCCATTGCTGCTGTCTCCATCGCCACACTCTGCTGCCATGTGCCACTTTCAGGTCTCTTCACACTGCTGGTGTGTTTAATTTTTTGACATAGGGTGCAGGCAGATTACGGGCCTCACATAGCTGCTGCCAGGCCCCTAATCTGCCATGGGCCCCTATATACCGCCTCCTCATGCTGCTGCCAAGTCCAGAGTCTCTCATGGGTCCCTGTACGGCCTCCCATTGCTGCTGTCTCCATCGTCACACTCTGCTGCCATGTGCCACTTTCAGGTCTCTTCACACTGCTGGTGTGTTTAATTTTTTGACATAGGGTGCTGGCAGATTACGGGCCTCCCATTGCTGCTGCCAGACATGTAATCTGCCATGGGCCCCCGTACCGACTCCTCATGCTGTGACGTTGCAACAAGGTGTAATTCAACCCTACATATGTTAGACCGCCTTTACGAACAGCTAAAGGCCATCACAGATTTCCTGATGTTAAAAGCGGATAAAGGTACTCCCTGTGTAACTTAGATGTCAGCCATTGTCAGCTCATGTGTGACACCTGCGCTTGCTCAGGCCCTTTGAGGAGGCCACGCTATTCGTGAGTCGGCAGGACTATGGGATGAATGAGGTCAAATCGGCCATGGGCCCCCGTACCGCCTGTTCACGCTGATGCTGGTCCCACAGTGTGACCTGGGTCCCTGTACGGCCTCCCATTGCTTCCACTCTGCCATGTACCTCTTTGAAATCTCCTCACACTCCTGCGGTTGTCCATTTTGTCATAGGTTGCTGGCAGATTAGCGGCCTTCCATAGGTGCCGCCAGGCCCCATATCGACCATGGGCCCCCGTACCTCCTGGTCACGCTGCTGCTGAGCCCACAGTGTGACCTGGGTCCCTGTACGGCCTCCCATTGCTTCCACTCTGCCATGTGCCACTTTGAAATCTCCTCACACTCCTGCGGTTGTCCATTTTGTCATAGGTTGCTGGCAGATTACAGGCCTTCCATAGGTGCCACCAAGCCCCATATCGGCCATGGGCCCCCGTACCTCCTGGTCATGCTGCTGCTGGGCCCACAGTGTGACCTGGGTCCCTGTACCGCCTCCCATTGCTCCCACTCTGCCATGTGCCACTTTCAGGTCTCCTCACGCTCCTGCTGGTTTCCATTTTGTCATAGGTTGCTGTATGGCCTCCCATTGCTGCTGCCTCCACCGCCACACTGTGGCTCCAAACACTGGTTTTGGCCCCGTGACTGGCCAAAGGAGTGAAGTGTGCAGTGATTCTAAGATCGACGGCACTCATCTGCATGTCATACTGACAGACAGTATTATTTCTCTTCCCCAGCAGACTCCAAGGGCATTTAAATTAAAGGTACAGTGTTCTGCACTAATATTAAGTCTCTCTGAAGCCTAGAAACACCCTTTTTTAAGTTAAATTCACAGCGAATTTATTCGACTCGAATCGAATATTGTCCACGAATTCGCCGAATCAGTCGAATCAAATTTTTCATTTCTTCGCTCATCTCTACTTATGAGCTTCACTCTTTCCCTGTCTTTTGCCTCCTCTCCCTCCAACCACGTAACAGTTACTTACAGAAACCTCCACCAACTTAACTATTCACTTCTCCACTCTGCTACTGACCAACTCTGTGACAAAATCTCACCCCTGTTCTGTCCTAACCTAGCTACTTCTGTCTATAATAGTTCACTGTCATCCGTCCTAGACACAATTGCCCCCCTCACTACACACAGAATTAGTTCCAGACCCCTACAACCTTGCCAAACAGATAACACCAGAAGTCTGAAAAAATATAGCCATGCTCTTGAGTGCACGTGGCACAAGATTAGGTCTCAGAGATTTCAACCAATATAGATCTGCCCTCCAAAAACACTACTCCTGCCTCCATGCTGCCAAGCAGACCTATTTTATCACTCTCATTAACACCTTCTCATTCAGTCCCCACCAACTCTTCTCTACCTTCAACTCTCTATTTTGTCTTCCACTGCCTCCACCCACTACCTCAATCACTGCCCAGGAGATCACCAATCACTTCAAATATAAGATTGATAAAATTTGTGAGATCTCTGCTGTACAGACATCTCCCCCACTTATCACTCCATGTCTACAGGTACACTCATTACTTCCCTCTTTGCTACTATGGAAGAGGTTGCTAAACTTTTTTCTAATGCCCAATGCCCTCTTCAGTCTTTCAGTATTTCACTTTCAACACTCCAGAAAAACTGCTCTCATAAAACTCACAAACAATCTATAACAGCTAAAACCAACAGATAGTTTTCTGTACTCCTACTCCTGGGCCTCTCTGCTGCCTTGGACACAGTGGACCACCCCCTCCACTTCAAACAACTCCACTCCATTGGTTGCCGTGACTGTTCTCTTCACTGGTTCTCTTCCTACCTATCTCATCACACCTTCAGTGTCAATTACAATCTCGCTTCCTCTTATCTTCTTCCTTTCTATGTCGGGGTCCTCCAAGGTTCTGTTCTTGGACCTCTCCTATTTTCCATCTATGCCTCCCCCTGGGTCAATTGTTTGGCTCCCATGGCTTCCAATACCATATCTACACTGATGGCACCTAAATCTACCTCGCTATTCCACAGCTCACTTCATCAGTCTCCACACGCATCACTAATCTACTGACATATCAGCCTGGAAGTCACACCACTTCCTCAAACTCAATATATCCAAAACCGACCTCATAATATTTTCTCCCCCATGTGCCCCTTCCCCTGACCTATCCATCAAGATTGAAGGCACAACTAACGATCAGTACCCATATGCCAAGGTACTAGGTGTTATCCTGGACTCTGAACTATTCTTTCTGCCCGACATCCAATCATTGTCCAAAGCTTGTCACCTCAACCTAAGCAAAATTCTCCAAAATACACCCTTTCCTAGCCAATGACACCACAAAGCTCCTAATCCACTCTCTGGCCATCACTAACATTGACTATTGCAACTCCCTTCTCATTGTATTACCTTTACATAAGCTAACCCCTCTTCAGTCCACCATGAATGCTGCTGCCAGACTCATCCACCTTACCAACCATTCAGCATCTGCTACCCCTCTCTGCCAATCCCTTTACTGGCTTCTGCTCTCCCAACGGATTAAATTCAAAATACTAACAGCTACTTACAAAGCCATACACAATCCGCCCCCAGCTACATCAATACCCTAGTCTCAAAATACCAAATCGGTCTCTTTGTTCCTCCCAAGACCTCCTGCTCTCCCTTTTAGAGTGTAAGCTCTAATGAGCAGGGCCCTCTGTTTCTTACTGTATTAAATTGTATTGTAATTATATTGTCTGCCCTCACGTTGTAAAGTGCTACGCAAACTGTTGGCGCAATATAAATTCTGTATTATAATAATTATTATTATTATACAGGATTTATATAGCACCAATAGTTTGCTCAGCACTTTACAATATAACGGGAGTCAATACAGTAATAATACAGTTCAATACAAGAGGGATTTGAGGGCCCTGCTCCTTGGAGCTTATAATCTAGGAGGGTGGGGATATATTATTATAATATATATATATTATAATAATAACACTGTTCAACAAATTTTTATTTTTTGCCAGTTTTGGAAACAAAAGGATCCATTTCTTAATGAATTTCACATTCTGAGTTCAAATATAACAATGAAATTTGTCAATTGGCTCTAGTTTTTCTGTAAACGGAAAGTTTTCTACTATAGGCGTAATGACTACATAATGCACAATAATTATATTGATAGATGTCTTTCCACAAATATAAAGCAAGTGATATTGACTACATAACAAAGCCTAAATGGCATAATATATTGCATAGGATTACCAAGAAAAATTATAGCCATAAGCTAAGTTGAATCATTTTAATACTTAGGATTCTCACTAGTTTTGTCTTCAGTTTGTGTCGGTTTTGCTTCTCTTGGCTTTTCTCTTGTATTCGAGGAAAGGGCTATCTCTTACAACTGCACGTGACTACACGCTTCAGGTTCTTCCTCACTTGACTCAACCACGAAGGATTCTGGTGCTTTAGGAATTGGTAGCCCCTCTCCATGAGGAACTGGACGTATTGCAGATGGAATATTTGGATAGTGCACAGATAACTTTTTCTTCTTATTTAGCCCTTTTACAATTGGAGGCACCATACAAAAGTAACAATTACTAACATGATCTGTTGGCTCTCTCCAAATCATTGGCACAGCGAAAGGTATAGATGCCTTTCTTCCATTCAACCATTGCTCCAGTGCCGTCCCACAAGAATTGCAGCATATATGTGGTGCCCAGCTCTTGTCCTGGTCTCCTATCTTTCAGCCAAAATACAAGTTGTAGGCTTTCTTAATCATTCCTGTTATCCTCCTTTTTTGTGAGATAAAAGTTATTTCACCGCAGATATAGCAGAAATGATCTGCTTTATTCACACAAGTTCGAGGCATTACTGAGTAGCCTATATAAGCATAAAACGAAATGTAAAGACGCTGTCGAACTACAATCAGCTACAGATACTGCAGCTTTTATGCAGTGAAGTGATGCAAGTAAAGGCTAATATTGCATCATCTCAGTATACATGCAATTTTCTATTGGTCACCAGTATCAATTGCGCAATATGCAGCTGAAGTTGCATCATAATTTTGAATGGCTTACGTCATTAGATGGGTGAATATATCATGGAAACTAGAGCCAATCAACATTTTTTAGCGTCATTTTCGTTTTCAGCACCCCAAAATTATGTAAGATTAGCTAATTTTATGCCCAAAACTTTTTACCTGTTGAACAGTGTAATCAATCCACCATTGGTAGATGTACATTAGTACATACGTCATTAAGGAAGAATTTCAGGTATGGCATTTTATACATAGTTACATTGGTCTAGTTTGAGTCAATGTAATTATGCATATACCATACCTATGGGATCCCTCTAGAAGCTGGAGATTGCTGTAATATACACTGTTAATTGTTCTCTGATTACAAAATATATAAATATAGGGTGCCACGCTCTATCACAAACCTATGCCTGAATGGTATATTAGAACCCAAACATGATTTTATGTGCCTATTAATTATAAGTCTGCATGATCTAAAAACATAAACGTGCAAAAATATAAATGCTGATCCATACTTAAGTGAAAGAAAAGGAATAATTGTTGATGGTTTTAGAAAATAAAATAAAAAGTGAAAAATCTAATTATTAAGAGATGATAATAAATAATGAATTAAAAAATAATAATATATAAAAGGTGAAAGTCCAAACGAAATGTGCCAAAAAAATGTCCTATCCATAGACATGTGCCATAGAAAAAAAGAAAGGTATATAGTGTCTTATCATAGATAAAATAATGACTTTATTGTGCGCCCATTATGCACTCACATTGTGAAAAACAATACACGCTTTTATGATAAAACCACTGAAGACCAGCCTCGTAGGTGTACTTGCACACGCTGTCAGTACTCGCCGTATTAGGTAGTCAGATACGCGGTGACGTCACTGCCCCTCCCCAATGCGTTGCGCCACAGGGATTCATAGCTTTGTCTAGGGGATGTAGTACCTTTCTTTTTTCTATGGCCCACACGAGGAACAATAGAGAGCTGGATTGAGGAGTGCTCTGAGGAGGGAGAGATCCTTATTACCATACAGGCTTACACGGCAGCTTCCTCTCTACACAACTCCACCTATATAACCATAGGCTGTTTGGAAGGAGAGTATATTGAAGTTACCAACCTGCTGAACTCTGTACAAAGTTTGTCTTTACACAGGAATTTATTGGACTTTTTATTTATTTATATATTTATTATATCACTATTTTAATTGATAGGACATTTTTTTGGCACATTTCGTTTGGACTTTCACCTTTATATATTATTGTTTTTTAATTCAATATTTATTATCATCTCTTAATAATTAGATTTTTCACTTTTTATTTTATTTTCTAAAACCATCAACAATTATTCATTTTCTGTCACTTAAGTATGGATTAGCATTGATATTTTTGCACGTTTATGTTTTTGAGATCATGCAGACTTATAATTAATGGGCAAATAAAATCATGTTTGGGTTCTAATATACCATTCAGGCATAGGTTTGTGATAGAGCGCAGCACCTCATATTTATATATTTTGTACTCATTGCTGGCACACATTTATGAGGATGCGCAAAGGAGCCTGCGACCTATTTTGCACAAACGATATATAATATATACTTCAGCAGCTCACAAATAATTATATATTACTATCAGTTTTTTGTTCTCTGATTAGATGAGGTGAAGACTGTCCCATCACCACCCCACCTCTCCACCTTGTCCAATCAGAGTATACTTTGCATTCATTGGGAAAATACAAAGCATTCTCTGAATGGCCCCAGTGCTAATTTCCCAACCTCTTGCATAAAGAATACAGTAGAGAAGCTGCACAGTACTGAAACCAGGAGCTAGTAGAGGTCACTAGATTAGCTATGTCTACTAAAGTGATTTTCATCTTCTAAAGGGATCTCAAAGGTATGCCATATGCATAGTTACATTGGTCTAAGCTAGATCAATGTAACTATGTATAAAATTGCCATACATGGCATAATTATTTAACAAACAAAAAAAGGTTGGAAGCTGTCATATAGGAGGTGCTAGAAATATCACTACTATATACAACGTTTGAGTCAAGTCACACAGGTAAAAGTTGGGGCATTTGGACAAATAAGCAAAGTTCTGTCAAAACTAGGTATTTTCTATTGGCAACAATATTGCTGGAGATGGGTAATTTTGGATTGTTTGGTTCTTTCTTGTGCTATTGAATATACTATCTTCAGGCATGAAGGTGTTAATTTGTGTTAGAATCATTTGTGTTTATTTATATGTTTAGTTAAGGACTATATTTATCATCATGCTGGTAGGATGATTTAGTCTATATATTATACTAAGAGACTTTACCAATTGCATCTACAATTTATTTGCCTGAATCAGAATACTGCAGAGAACAAAGAATTATATATATATATATATATATATATATATATATATACGCACACAGAATACTTCAGATATATATTAATATTGCTCTGCCCCTCAGTTTATAGGTTTGTTTATTTATAAAATGTTGTTGAACCCCTTGAGTACCATAAATATATTCATACATGTATCCTATTGATCTTTGGCAGGGCTCAGCAGAAAATAAATTAGTGCACAAAATATGCCCACATACTTGCCAAGGGATGTGGTGGGTTGTTGTAACATGAACCATGCTGATTTTCGTCTGAAAAACTATGGATCAGTGGATTATACTTTTTCTGTGGGAATTGTGTTGTGAACGGAAAAAAAGTTACTCCGGAGTTCAGAAAGTTACAATCCCCAGTGACACATGCACATAAAAAAAAGAAGATTACGAGTTTGGATGTACAAGAGGGAATACGGCTAGTTAGTATTGCTGATCAAATCTTTCTTTTTATTTTCTGCTTTGTTCCAGGGAAGGAAAAAAATATATACTGTGTATATATATATATATATATATAAAATAAAAATATTATGTGACTATTGTGTGATTTTTTTGTTTTAGAAGACGTACATTATAGGATATATATTGTACAGTAGGTATAGTTGAAATGTACATATATACTATACTGTATAGTAACCTTTAGAAAAATAGTGACCACAACGTGACATGTTTGTGAGACATTAAAGCGGTATAGGTATAATTACTTCCATTATTTATTTTCATGTAATAGTATTAATACCACATACACTATATTTATTTATTTATAGAGGAGCACACTCTCCTCTTAATTTGACTTTGTTGATACACCAATGAATACCTTTGCAAAAATACAAAGTGTTTAATATTAGAAAGCATCTACTTCTTTGACACTTTTATTCATATTCACATTTACCATTTTGTCTTTCTGTTTTATTGTTTTTCTTTTTTCCTTTCCAGATTAAAATGACCCCGTTGCCAAATAATTCTTTTTAACAAAAATCTTAACATAAGATTATATAGGCATTTATTGTGTTTTATGCATATTCCCCTTGTATGTAAAAAAAAGGTCTTGAGACTTCTGCTGGGCACTGCCATCTTAGATGTGATGTCAGCAGTCCTAAGCAGACTTAACTGGGTACGCACAGTCAGTATTTTTCTATTCAACCAGCATGTCAAACAGAAAAAAACAGATAATTCCACACACTAACACAACCGATGTTCATGCAGGGATCTCTCCCACAAAGGCATTGGGGTTGATTTACTAAAACTGGAGAGTGCAATATCTGGTGCAGTTCTGCATAGAAACTAATTAGCTTCCAGTTTTTTTTTTGTCAAAGCTTAATTGAACAAGCTGAAGTTAAAAGCTGATTGGCTACTATGCACAGCTGCACCAGATTTTGCACTCTCCAGTTTTATTAAATCAACCCCATTGCATTCTGACAAATAGACACCAGAATACACTGATCAGCGCTTGCAGCTATTAGCATTATAGGCTATATATTTGCCATTGTTTGCTGGCAGGTGATGGGTAGATTGCAGCCCTTCCTTCCCTGGTCTGAACTGCTCCTTGTATGCAGAGTGATACAGGGAAGGAACAGCCTAATGTGCTGATTTGATCCCTGCTGGCCCTCCTCTCAAGTTCATCCCAGGAGCTTGTTACATAGTTAATCTGGTTTAAAAAACATACAAGTCCATCCAGTTCAACTAACAGAGAAAACACACAAAAAAAACAACACGCACAAATGGAAAACCTCTATATACACTATCCTATACCCATAGTTGATCCAGAGCAGGGGGAAAAAATGATCCAGCTTGTGTGTGACATCACATAGGATGGATGAGAGAGGAGGGCCAGTGGGGATCTTACCAGAAGGATCAGTATTGTGTCACTGGCACTTCCCCACTCTTTGTGATCCCATATTCACACTTCAGTTTCCTATTGACTGCCATCATGCACTGCCCTACTAACTGACACGGTCTATTGCTCTACTGACTGGCACTATCCACTGCTGTACTGACACTGTCCTCTGCCCTACTGACACCGCCCTACTGACTGACACAATCCACTTCCCTACTGACACCATTCACTGCCCTACTTACACTGTCCACTGCTACACTGACTGACAGCATCCACTGCTTTTCTGGCACTGTCCACTGTACTACTCTCACAATCCTCTGACCTACTGACGCCTTCCTCTGCCCTGCTGACACGGTCCACTACCCTTATGACATCGTTCTTTACCCTTCAGACACTGTCCACTTCTATGCTGACTCTGTCCTATTGACCCCATCCTCTACCTTGAAGAACACCATCCACTGCCTTATCAACACCAGCCTCTGCCCTATTGACCCCATCCTTTGCTCTGCTGACCTCTATTAATCTGACCTACTTACTGCTAACCCTTATACTCTGACCTACAAACTAATAACCTCTGTACACTGCCCTAAAAACTGCTAGCTCCTGTGCTTTTTCCTACCTGTTACTGACCTCTGTACACAACCTTACATCTTACTGACCTCTGTACACTGCAATATATTTTACTGACCTCTGTACACTGCCTTACACACTATTGTCCTCTTTACACTGCCCTACATATTACTGAACTCTGTACACTACCCTATATTCTACTGACCTCTGTACACTGCAATACATACTACTGACCTCCATACATTTTTCTACAAACTACTGACCCCCGTACGCTACATCTTACTTACCTCTTTGCTCTACTTTACTCTCTAAATAGGAATAAAAAAGGTGAATAAAAATTAATGAGTTTCTCACTGAAGTTAAGGAGAAAAAAATTATATTTTTACAATAACATTTGTTTTATTACATTTTACAAGTTTATTTTCATGTTGTCCTTACAATATACTATACTATAGTGATTCCTTGCTAGTTAAAAGGGTGTCAAACCCCAATGATCTTTGATTTCTTTTATATTGTTCAAATTGATCTCCATCTCATAAAAGTTGCCTATCCCTGGTCTATAGTATTCAAGTTTACTGCTTCTTCAACAGCTACATTTAGGATTATGTGAAGAGGTTGAATGAGGGCTGGGACAGCAATGAGATTAATTAGACAACGCCAGAAGAGGAGAGAGCTATGACATGCAAGGTGGGAAATTTTTTTCCTGGAAAAGTTAAAGTGTTACTAAACCCACAACAGTAAAATCAGTTAGTATATGCAATAAAGCATGTTTAATATACTCACTGTGGAACCTAAGGGGTTAGTCCTGCACATTGTGTAAAAAGGCTGTTTGATCCTGTCTTCTCTGATCCTCCCCTTCTTCTACTGTCCCCAATCCATATTCTGATAGTACAGAGCTCTAGGAGTCACTCTGCACATACTCAGTTTGGTGTATATTGCTAAAAAGTTTTTTTTTCTTTGGGAAGATGCATGTGATCAGCACAGGGCCAATCAGCACTGTCCAGACAGAGTACCAGGGGTTATGCAGTTTCATAGGACAGTCAGAGCAGAATGAAAACTCCTCCTACAAGCTTTAACCAGTGCTCAGCTGGACACTGATAGAAGTCACAAGACTGCTATATACTGCTGACAAGAAAAGGTATTTAGCAGTGTATACGTACTGAAATAATTGAATTTCCATGTTCTTTGTAATGTGGGAGACCCGATTTAGTGAATGCAGGGTCATGGGTTTAGTAACACTTTAAACATTTACAAATATTCTAGCAATTTTATAGAAACATTGCAAGAGAATTAAAATTAATTAATGGAAAGAAAAAATGCAGAGAGTAAGCATTATAAAATACTTGGTTTTTCTTTATTTTTACATGCAGTTTTGTTGGTGACAGGGTCTCATTAAATTTATTTTATCTCATGCCAGTCTAAAGCTGGCCATACACTAGCAGATTTTTCAATGAACATGCATATGAATATTTGTATAAATATTTGTAAGAAAATTTTCAGTACATTTAATAATTTTACAAATGTCACTCAAAAGTTCTACAAAATTTAGTTTGCTTTTATTTTGATTTTGAAATATATGTGTAGCGCTACCACCAAGGGAAGCCGTTTGTCTGTTTTTCACTTCGCCTTGCAGCCAGGCACAGTGTATTTCTTCAGCCAAATACACTCACACACACTTCCACTCATTGTCTTCAATGACCAATTCGTATTGTAGAATTGGGGATAGGGAAGGGGAATTGTAGTAGGATGCTCCAAAATCAGAACTATTTACACTGAGGACATCTAGCTGATGTCTTAGTTAAATACTTATGAAGTCTTGGCTGACAGTAGATAGCAGACTTTCCTTTACGTTGTAGTAACAAGTAGTTTGCAGTAGCAGTAGTTACAGGGCTGAGCTCCACAGATATAAGCCAGTTATGACAGACTGCGACAGCCCAAACGTAATATAGCTGAGCAAAGTCCTTGCAACACTTGGAGAAGGTCTTCAGAACACTAGCCAGTGTTCCGTTTTTCCAGACCCATGCTTACTATCAAGCACCAGGGGAGGTATCAAACACACAGAGTCCACAAATTCCTCAAAGTCAGTGCAGACTTCCCTTTACTTTGTAGCAACAAGTAGTTTAGGAGTGAGCAAAGTCCTTTTTTGCAGTAGTAGTAGTTGCATGGCTGAGCTCCACAGGTATAAGCCAGTCCCCAAATTCCTCAATGTCAGTACTCACAAGGCTCAAGGACAGAATGGTTGCCTCCTTTCAATCTTCCAAGTGAAACCCTACACTGATACCAGGCAGAGCTTTGGTAAACAGCTCTCCTCAGTCAGCTTCCTGAAGAACCAGGGTCACTCTCTTTAACTTTAGACCCTCGGGCCACATGGAAGCAAGTGCCAGACGAGGCCTTGGTGCAATCCACTCCCAGGAAAGACACTAAACCCATGTGCTCTCAGAATATAAATACTACTCCCAGCATGCAATGGGGCAACCTTCCCTTCCAATTAGCCAGGGCTGTAACCATATTCAATGTGGTTCATTTGTGTGGCCCCTACCCATATCCTGGAAGGCTCTCATAGCTTTGTGAAGGCAGGCAGACAAACTCCAACAGCTCCAGAGCAGCATGAACAAAACTAACTAATCAATCACAGCATTCTGTTTAGTAGAATACCAGACTGAATTTACCTGACATCCTCTTTGGTAAGCAGAGAAACACAGCTATGCTTAACTGAACTATACACATCCTAGTACCTAACTAAGAGGGTGCTACACTCATTCCCTGCCAAAAAAAGGCCATGTCCTCATTGGCATGGGCAGCCGCCCATACAAAAACTTTGTACAAAAATCTAGGCGGAGTATTCCACAAATTTAGAGGGGGGGGGGGAAAGGGAAGTAACATATATACAAACCCAATAAGGGCAAATAAATTAGCAGTGCAAAAATAAAGTATCTGCTGTACAAGTATTTACACAGGTTCAAACATGTTCACCAGTGTTTGGGTTTTTTTTAGGTAGAGTCCTACCAAGTGCAGCTTTTATGTGCACCCCCACCAAAAATGGAATCAATTGGTGGGGGGAAACACATGCATAACTATACCCTAAACTATCCAATACATTTTAGACATTATCAGCAATGTACAATATACAGTGCATCCAGAAAGTATTTACTTTTGACACATTTTGTTATATTACAGCCTTATTCCAAAATAAATTAAATTAATTTTTTCCTCAACATTCTACAAACAATATCCCATAATGACAACATGAAAAAAGTTTGTTTTGAATTCTTTGCAATTTATTAAAAATAAAAAAAACAAAATAAAAAAACACATATACATAAGTAGTCACAGCCTTTGCCATGACACTCAAAATTGAGCTCTGGTGTATTCTGTTCCCACTGTTCATCCTTGAGATGTTTCCACAACTTGATTGGAGTCCACCTGTCAGAAATTCAGTTGATTGGACAGGATTAGGAAAGGCATAAACCTGTCTATATAAGGTCCCACAGTTAACAGTGCATGTCAGAGCACAAACCAAGTCATGAAGTCTAAGAAATTGTCTGTAGACCTCCGAGACAGAATTGTATCAAGGCACAGATATGGGGAAGGATACAGAAACATTTCTGCAGCATTGAAGGTCCCAATGAGCACAGTTGCCTACATCATCCATAAATGGAAGAAGTTTGGAACCACCAGAAATCTTCCCCGGCTAAAATGAGCAATCAAGGGAGAAGAGCCTTAGCCAGGGAAGTAACCAAGCACCCGATGGTCACTCTGAAAGAGCTCCAGAGTGTCTCTGTGGAGAGAGGAGAACCTTCCAGAAGAACAACCATCTCTGCAGCACTCCACCAATCAGGCCTGTATGGTAGAGTGGCCATACAGAAGCGAAATGGCAGCCCGCCTGGAGTTTGCCGAAAGGCACATAAGGGACTCTCAGACCATGAGAAACAAAACTCTCTGGTCTAATGAAACAAAAATTGAACTCTTTGGCCTGAAACTTCATGTCTGGAGGAAACCAGGCACAGTTCACCAGTGACAGGAATTGGGAGTAGAGATGAGCGAAGAAATGAAAAATTCGATTCGACTGATTCGGCGAATTCGTGGACAATATTCGATTCGAGTCGAATAAATTCGCTGTGAATTTAACTTAAAAAAGGGTGTTTCTAGGCTTCAGAGAGACTTAATATTAGTGCAGAACACTGTACCTTTAATTTAAATGCCCTTGGAGTCTGCTGGGGAAGAGAAATAATACTGTCAGTCAGTATGACATGCAGATGAGTGCCGTCGATCTTAGAATCACCGCACACTTCACTCATTTGGGCAGTCACGGGGCCAAAACCAGAGTGTGGAGCCACAGTGTGGCGGTGGAGGCAGCAGCAATGGGAGGCCATACAGCACCCTATGACAAAAATGGAAACCACCAGCAGTGTGAGGAGACCTGAAAGTGGCACATGGCAGAGTGTGGCGATAGAGACAGCAGCAATGGGAGGCCGTACAGGGACCCATGACACACTCTGGACCTGGCAGCAGCATGAGGAGGCGGTACAGGGGCCCATGACAGATTACGGGCCTGGCAGCAGCATGAGGAGTCGGTACAGGGGCCCATGGCAGATTACGGGCCTGGCAGCAGCAATGGGAGGCCGTACAGGGACCCATGACACACTCTGGACCTGGCAGCAGCATGGGGAGGCGGTACAGGGGCCCATGACAGATTACGGGCCTGGCAGCAGCATGAGGAGTCGGTACGGGGGCCCATGACACACTCTGGACCTGGCAGCAGCATGAGGAGGCGGTACAGGGGCGCATGACAGATTACGAGCCTGGCAGCAGCAACTTGGACAGGAGGACGTTCAGCTTCTGCACCGTCGGGTGCGTGCTCGCAAACTGTTGTCTCTTGGAAACGGATTCCAAGAAAGACTGCTGACGGAATCCGTGAAGAGGAGTAGCAGGAGAAGGAGCATCTGAACGAGCGGAATATGCCAACAAGCGACAACAGTGGCCCATGACAGATTACGGGCCTGGCAGCAGCATGAGGAGTCGGTACGGGGGCCCATGGCAGATTACGGGCCTGGCAGCAGCTATGGGAGGCCCGTAATCTGCCAGCACCCTATGACAAAAAATGGAACCCACCAGCAGTGTGAGGAGACCTGAAAGTGGCACATGGCAGAGTGTGGCGATGGAGACAGCAGCAATGGGAGGCCGTACAGGGACCCATGAGAGACTCTGGACCTGGCAGCAGCATGAGGAGGCGGTATAGGGGCCCATGGCAGATTAGGGGCCTGGCAGCAGCTATGGGAGGCCCGTAATCTGCCAGCACCCTATGACAAAAAATGGAACACACCAGCAGTGTGAGGAGACCTGAAAGTGGCACATGGCAGAGTGTGGCGATGGAGGCAGCAGCAATGGGAGGCCGTACAGGGACCCATGAGAGACTCTGGACTTGGCAGCAGCATGAGGAGGCGGTATAGGGGCCTATGGCAGATTAGGGGCCTGGCAGCAGCTATGGGAGGCCCGTAATCTGCCAGCACCCTATGACAAAAAATGGAACACACCAGCAGTGTGAGGAGACCTGAAAGTGGCACATGTTTGGGGCATGATTCATGGCGGATTTAGTCAGTTGTGTCAGGAACTGGTGGTTTGAAATCCAGACTAATCCACGCCTGATTCATTTTCACAAACGTGAGTCTCTCCACACTTTGGGTGGACAGTCGTGTCCTCCGCGGAGTTGCAATACCTCCTGCCGCACTAAACACGCGCTCCGATGCCACGCTACTGGCCGGGCATGACAGCCTTTCAAGGGCAAATTCAGCTAGTTGGGGCCAAAGGTCAAGTTTCGTTGCCCAGTAGTCAAGGGGATTGTCTACCTCGGTTGGCAGGGTGCTGTCCAAGTAGGCCTAAGCCTGTTGTTTGAGGTCCTGCTCCAGGTCCACCTGATGCTGCTGCTGCTGCTGCGGCTGGTTAGTAGTTTCCTCACTGCGCTGGTGAAGAAAGCTACTCATCATCGACTGCAGACTGAGGCAGCCGCTGCTGGTGGAGCTGCCACTGCTCCTACCACCCCACCCCTCCCCTGCTGCCATGGCAGCGGAACACGAGCGCACAGGGCCCACAGTGTCTGAGGATGGACGTTGGCGCAGACAGGCAGAGACCAGCTGACTACATAGGTGTTTTTTATAGTACGTTATTTTGGCCTCCCTCTCAGCAGGTGTGAAAAAGGCCACCATTTTTGAACGGTAGCGAGGGTCCAACAAGGTGGACAGCCAAAAGTCATCCCTCTGTCTGATGGTTATTATTCGGCTGTCGCTACGCAAGCAACCGAGCATGCTATGGGCCATTTGTGCCAAGGAATGCGAGGGACTCCCTGCCTCCATCTCCACAGCATACTGCCACGGTGCGTCTAGGTCCTCTGTCTCCTCTTCCTCCTCCTCTACCAGATGCTCCTGCTCCTCCACTCCTGTCCGCTGAGTGGAAAAACCACCCATTTCACTCAATAATTCCTGAGCACCAATGTCCTCCTCTACCTCCTCCTCTTCTTCCAGTCCTGCCCCCACAGGGGCCATGTGGCGTTGAGATCTGTGCGCCACGTCTACCGCACCCTGACCAGCCATTGTTAACAGCATTTGTTCCAGGACGTGCAACAGAGGAATGACGTCGTTCATCCCATAGTCCTGCCGACTCACGAATAGCGTGGCCTCCTCAAAGGGCCTGAGCAAGCGCAGGTGTCACGCATGAGCTGCCAATGGCTGACATCTAAGTTACACAGGGAGTACCTTTATCTGCTTTTAACATCAGGAAATCTGTGATGGCCTTTTGCTGTTCGTAAAGGCGGTCTAACATATGTAGGGTTGAATTCCACCTTGTTGCAACGTCACAGCATGAGGAGTCGGTATAGGGGCCCATGGCAGATTAGGGGCCTGGCAGCAGTTATGGGAGGCCCATAATCTGCCAGCACCCTATGACAAAAAATGGAACACACCAGCAGTGTGAAGAGACCTGAAAGTGGCACATGGCAGCAGAGTGTGGCGATGGAGACAGCAGCAATGGGAGGCCGTACAGGGACCATGACAGACTCTGGACTTGGCAGCAGCATGAGGAGGCGGTATATAGGGGCCCATGGCAGATTAGGGGCCTGGCAGCAGCTATGTGAGGCCCGTAATCTGCCTGCACCCTATGTCAAAAAATTTAACACACCAGCAGTGTGAAGAGACCTGAAAGTGGCACATGGCAGCAGAGTGTGGCGATGGAGACAGCAGCAATGGGAGGCCGTACAGGGACCCATGACAGACTCTGGACTTGGCAGCAGCATGAGGAGGCGGTATATAGGGGCCCATGGCAGATTAGGGGCCTGGCAGCAGCTATGGGAGGCCCGTAATCTGCCAGCACCCTATGTCAAAAAATTCTACACACCAGCAGTGTGTGAGGAGACCTGAAAGTGGCACATGGCAGAGTGTGGCGATGGAGACAGCAGCAATGGGAGGCCGTACAGGGACCCATGACAGACTCTGGACTTGGCAGCAGCATGAGGAGGCGGTATATAGGGGCCCATGGCAGATTAGGGGCCTGGCAGCAGCTATGGGAGGCCCGTAATCTGCCAGCACCCTATGTCAAAAAATTCAACACACCAGCAGTGTGTGAGGAGACCTGAAAGTGGCACATGGCAGAGTGTGGCGATGGAGAAAGCAGCAATGGGAGGCCGTACAGGGACCCATGAGAGACTCTGGACCTGGCAGCAGCATGAGGAGGCGGTATATAGGGGCCTATGGCAGATTAGGGGCCTGGCAGCAGCTATGTGAGGCCCGTAATCTGCCTGCACCCTATGTCAAAAAATTAAACACACCAGCAGTGTGAAGAGACCTGAAAGTGGCACATGGCAGAGTGTGGCGATGGAGACAGCAGCAATGGGAGGCCGTACAGGGACCATGACAGACTCTGGACTTGGCAGCAGCATGAGGAGGCGGTATATAGGGGCCCATGGCAGATTAGGGGCCTGGCAGCAGCTATGTGAGGCCCGTAATCTGCCTGCACCCTATGTCAAAAAATTAAACACACCAGCAGTGTGAAGAGACCTGAAAGTGGCACATGGCAGCAGAGTGTGGCGATGGAGACAGCAGCAATGGGAGGCCGTACAGGGACCATGACAGACTCTGGACTTGGCAGCAGCATGAGGAGGCGGTATATAGGGGCCCATGGCAGATTAGGGGCCTGGCAGCAGCTATGTGAGGCCCGTAATCTGCCTGCACCCTATGTCAAAAAATTTAACACACCAGCAGTGTGAAGAGACCTGAAAGTGGCACATGGCAGCAGAGTGTGGCGATGGAGACAGCAGCAATGGGAGGCCGTACAGGGACCCATGAGAGACTCTGGACTTGGCAGCAGCATGAGGAGGCGGTATATAGGGGCCCATGGCAGATTAGGGGCCTGGCAGCAGCTATGGGAGGCCCGTAATCTGCCAGCACCCTATGTCAAAAAATTCTACACACCAGCAGTGTGTGAGGAGACCTGAAAGTGGCACATGGCAGAGTGTGGCGATGGAGACAGCAGCAATGGGAGGCCGTACAGGGACCCATGACAGACTCTGGACTTGGCAGCAGCATGAGGAGGCGGTATATAGGGGCCCATGGCAGATTAGGGGCCTGGCAGCAGCTATGGGAGGCCCGTAATCTGCCAGCACCCTATGTCAAAAAATTCAACACACCAGCAGTGTGTGAGGAGACCTGAAAGTGGCACATGGCAGAGTGTGGCGATGGAGAAAGCAGCAATGGGAGGCCGTACAGGGACCCATGAGAGACTCTGGACCTGGCAGCAGCATGAGGAGGCGGTATATAGGGGCCTATGGCAGATTAGGGGCCTGGCAGCAGCTATGTGAGGCCCGTAATCTGCCTGCACCCTATGTCAAAAAATTAAACACACCAGCAGTGTGAAGAGACCTGAAAGTGGCACATGGCAGAGTGTGGCGATGGAGACAGCAGCAATGGGAGGCCGTACAGGGACCATGACAGACTCTGGACTTGGCAGCAGCATGAGGAGGCGGTATATAGGGGCCCATGGCAGATTAGGGGCCTGGCAGCAGCTATGTGAGGCCCGTAATCTGCCTGCACCCTATGTCAAAAAATTAAACACACCAGCAGTGTGAAGAGACCTGAAAGTGGCACATGGCAGCAGAGTGTGGCGATGGAGACAGCAGCAATGGGAGGCCGTACAGGGACCATGACAGACTCTGGACTTGGCAGCAGCATGAGGAGGCGGTATATAGGGGCCCATGGCAGATTAGGGGCCTGGCAGCAGCTATGTGAGGCCCGTAATCTGCCTGCACCCTATGTCAAAAAATTTAACACACCAGCAGTGTGAAGAGACCTGAAAGTGGCACATGGCAGCAGAGTGTGGCGATGGAGACAGCAGCAATGGGAGGCCGTACAGGGACCCATGAGAGACTCTGGACTTGGCAGCAGCATGAGGAGGCGGTATATAGGGGCCCATGGCAGATTAGGGGCCTGGCAGCAGCTATGTGAGGCCCGTAATCTGCCTGCACCCTATGTCAAAAAATTAAACACACCAGCAGTGTGAAGAGACCTGAAAGTGGCACATGGCAGCAGAGTGTGGCGATGGAGACAGCAGCAATGGGAGGCCGTACAGGGACCATGACAGACTCTGGACTTGGCAGCAGCATGAGGAGGCGGTATATAGGGGCCCATGGCAGATTAGGGGCCTGGCAGCAGCTATGTGAGGCCCGTAATCTGCCTGCACCCTATGTCAAAAAATTTAACACACCAGCAGTGTGAAGAGACCTGAAAGTGGCACATGGCAGCAGAGTGTGGCGATGGAGACAGCAGCAATGGGAGGCCGTACAGGGACCCATGAGAGACTCTAGACTTGGCAGCAGCATGAGGAGGCGGTATATAGGGGCCCATGGCAGATTAGGGGCCTGGCAGCAGCTATGTGAGGCCCGTAATCTGCCTGCACCCTATGTCAAAAAATTAAACACACCAGCAGTGTGAAGAGACCTGAAAGTGGCACATGGCAGCAGAGTGTGGCGATGGAGACAGCAGCAATGGGAGGCCGTACAGGGACCATGACAGACTCTGGACTTGGCAGCAGCATGAGGAGGCGGTATATAGGGGCCCATGGCAGATTAGGGGCCTGGCAGCAGCTATGTGAGGCCCGTAATCTGCCTGCACCCTATGTCAAAAAATTTAACACACCAGCAGTGTGAAGAGACCTGAAAGTGGCACATGGCAGCAGAGTGTGGCGATGGAGACAGCAGCAATGGGAGGCCGTACAGGGACCATGACAGACTCTGGACTTGGCAGCAGCATGAGGAGGCGGTATATAGGGGCCCATGGCAGATTAGGGGCCTGGCAGCAGCTATGTGAGGCCCGTAATCTGCCTGCACCCTATGTCAAAAAATTTAACACACCAGCAGTGTGAAGAGACCTGAAAGTGGCACATGGCAGCAGAGTGTGGCGATGGAGACAGCAGCAATGGGAGGCCGTACAGGGACCCATGAGAGACTCTAGACTTGGCAGCAGCATGAGGAGGCGGTATATAGGGGCCCATGGCAGATTAGGGGCCTGGCAGCAGCTATGTGAGGCCCGTAATCTGCCTGCACCCTATGTCAAAAAATTAAACACACCAGCAGTGTGAAGAGACCTGAAAGTGGCACATGGCAGCAGAGTGTGGCGATGGAGACAGCAGCAATGGGAGGCCGTACAGGGACCATGACAGACTCTGGACTTGGCAGCAGCATGAGGAGGCGGTATATAGGGGCCCATGGCAGATTAGGGGCCTGGCAGCAGCTATGTGAGGCCCGTAATCTGCCTGCACCCTATGTCAAAAAATTTAACACACCAGCAGTGTGAAGAGACCTGAAAGTGGCACATGGCAGCAGAGTGTGGCGATGGAGACAGCAGCAATGGGAGGCCGTACAGGGACCCATGAGAGACTCTGGACTTGGCAGCAGCATGAGGAGGCGGTATATAGGGGCCCATGGCAGATTAGGGGCCTGGCAGCAGCTATGTGAGGCCCGTAATCTGCCTGCACCCTATGTCAAAAAATTAAACACACCAGCAGTGTGAAGAGACCTGAAAGTGGCACATGGCAGCAGAGTGTGGCGATGGAGACAGCAGCAATGGGAGGCCGTACAGGGACCATGACAGACTCTGGACTTGGCAGCAGCATGAGGAGGCGGTATATAGGGGCCCATGGCAGATTAGGGGCCTGGCAGCAGCTATGTGAGGCCCGTAATCTGCCTGCACCCTATGTCAAAAAATTTAACACACCAGCAGTGTGAAGAGACCTGAAAGTGGCACATGGCAGCAGAGTGTGGCGATGGAGACAGCAGCAATGGGAGGCCGTACAGGGACCCATGAGAGACTCTGGACTTGGCAGCAGCATGAGGAGGCGGTATATAGGGGCCCATGGCAGATTAGGGGCCTGGCAGCAGCTATGTGAGGCCCGTAATCTGCCTGCACCCTATGTCAAAAAATTAAACACACCAGCAGTGTGAAGAGACCTGAAAGTGGCACATGGCAGCAGAGTGTGGCGATGGAGACAGCAGCAATGGGAGGCCGTACAGGGACCCATGAGAGACTCTGGACTTGGCAGCAGCATGAGGAGGCGGTATATAGGGGCCCATGGCAGATTAGGGGCCTGGCAGCAGCTATGTGAGGCCCGTAATCTGCCTGCACCCTATGTCAAAAAATTTAACACACCAGCAGTGTGAAGAGACCTGAAAGTGGCACATGGCAGCAGAGTGTGGCGATGGAGACAGCAGCAATGGGAGGCCGTACAGGGACCCATGAGAGACTCTGGACTTGGCAGCAGCATGAGGAGGCGGTATATAGGGGCCCATGGCAGATTAGGGGCCTGGCAGCAGCTATGTGAGGCCCGTAATCTGCCTGCACCCTATGTCAAAAAATTAAACACACCAGCAGTGTGAAGAGACCTGAAAGTGGCACATGGCAGCAGAGTGTGGCGATGGAGACAGCAGCAATGGGAGGCCGTACAGGGACCATGACAGACTCTGGACTTGGCAGCAGCATGAGGAGGCGGTATATAGGGGCCCATGGCAGATTAGGGGCCTGGCAGCAGCTATGTGAGGCCCGTAATCTGCCTGCACCCTATGTCAAAAAATTTAACACACCAGCAGTGTGAAGAGACCTGAAAGTGGCACATGGCAGCAGAGTGTGGCGATGGAGACAGCAGCAATGGGAGGCCGTACAGGGACCCATGAGAGACTCTAGACTTGGCAGCAGCATGAGGAGGCGGTATATAGGGGCCCATGGCAGATTAGGGGCCTGGCAGCAGCTATGTGAGGCCCGTAATCTGCCTGCACCCTATGTCAAAAAATTAAACACACCAGCAGTGTGAAGAGACCTGAAAGTGGCACATGGCAGCAGAGTGTGGCGATGGAGACAGCAGCAATGGGAGGCCGTACAGGGACCATGACAGACTCTGGACTTGGCAGCAGCATGAGGAGGCGGTATATAGGGGCCCATGGCAGATTAGGGGCCTGGCAGCAGCTATGTGAGGCCCGTAATCTGCCTGCACCCTATGTCAAAAAATTTAACACACCAGCAGTGTGAAGAGACCTGAAAGTGGCACATGGCAGCAGAGTGTGGCGATGGAGACAGCAGCAATGGGAGGCCGTACAGGGACCCATGAGAGACTCTGGACTTGGCAGCAGCATGAGGAGGCGGTATATAGGGGCCCATGGCAGATTAGGGGCCTGGCAGCAGCTATGTGAGGCCCGTAATCTGCCTGCACCCTATGTCAAAAAATTAAACACACCAGCAGTGTGAAGAGACCTGAAAGTGGCACATGGCAGCAGAGTGTGGCGATGGAGACAGCAGCAATGGGAGGCCGTACAGGGACCATGACAGACTCTGGACTTGGCAGCAGCATGAGGATGCGGTATATAGGGGCCCATGGCAGATTAGGGGCCTGGCAGCAGCTATGTGAGGCCCGTAATCTGCCTGCACCCTATGTCAAAAAATTTAACACACCAGCAGTGTGAAGAGACCTGAAAGTGGCACATGGCAGCAGAGTGTGGCGATGGAGACAGCAGCAATGGGAGGCCGTACAGGGACCCATGAGAGACTCTGGACTTGGCAGCAGCATGAGGAGGCGGTATATAGGGGCCCATGGCAGATTAGGGGCCTGGCAGCAGCTATGTGAGGCCCGTAATCTGCCTGCACCCTATGTCAAAAAATTAAACACACCAGCAGTGTGAAGAGACCTGAAAGTGGCACATGGCAGCAGAGTGTGGCGATGGAGACAGCAGCAATGGGAGGCCGTACAGGGACCCATGAGAGACTCTGGACTTGGCAGCAGCATGAGGAGGCGGTATATAGGGGCCCATGGCAGATTAGGGGCCTGGCAGCAGCTATGTGAGGCCCGTAATCTGCCTGCACCCTATGTCAAAAAATTTAACACACCAGCAGTGTGAAGAGACCTGAAAGTGGCACATGGCAGCAGAGTGTGGCGATGGAGACAGCAGCAATGGGAGGCCGTACAGGGACCCATGAGAGACTCTGGACTTGGCAGCAGCATGAGGAGGCGGTATATAGGGGCCCATGGCAGATTAGGGGCCTGGCAGCAGCTATGTGAGGCCCGTAATCTGCCTGCACCCTATGTCAAAAAATTAAACACACCAGCAGTGTGAAGAGACCTGAAAGTGGCACATGGCAGCAGAGTGTGGCGATGGAGACAGCAGCAATGGGAGGCCGTACAGGGACCCATGAGAGACTCTGGACTTGGCAGCAGCATGAGGAGGCGGTATATAGGGGCCCATGGCAGATTAGGGGCCTGGCAGCAGCTATGTGAGGCCCGTAATCTGCCTGCACCCTATGTCAAAAAATTAAACACACCAGCAGTGTGAAGAGACCTGAAAGTGGCACATGGCAGCAGAGTGTGGCGATGGAGACAGCAGCAATGGGAGGCCGTACAGGGACCCATGAGAGACTCTGGACTTGGCAGCAGCATGAGGAGGCGGTATATAGGGGCCCATGGCAGATTAGGGGCCTGGCAGCAGCTATGTGAGGCCCGTAATCTGCCTGCACCCTATGTCAAAAAATTAAACACACCAGCAGTGTGAAGAGACCTGAAAGTGGCACATGGCAGCAGAGTGTGGCGATGGAGACAGCAGCAATGGGAGGCCGTACAGGGACCATGACAGACTCTGGACTTGGCAGCAGCATGAGGAGGCGGTATATAGGGGCCCATGGCAGATTAGGGGCCTGGCAGCAGCTATGTGAGGCCCGTAATCTGCCTGCACCCTATGTCAAAAAATTTAACACACCAGCAGTGTGAAGAGACCTGAAAGTGGCACATGGCAGCAGAGTGTGGCGATGGAGACAGCAGCAATGGGAGGCCGTACAGGGACCCATGAGAGACTCTAGACTTGGCAGCAGCATGAGGAGGCGGTATATAGGGGCCCATGGCAGATTAGGGGCCTGGCAGCAGCTATGTGAGGCCCGTAATCTGCCTGCACCCTATGTCAAAAAATTAAACACACCAGCAGTGTGAAGAGACCTGAAAGTGGCACATGGCAGCAGAGTGTGGCGATGGAGACAGCAGCAATGGGAGGCCGTACAGGGACCATGACAGACTCTGGACTTGGCAGCAGCATGAGGAGGCGGTATATAGGGGCCCATGGCAGATTAGGGGCCTGGCAGCAGCTATGTGAGGCCCGTAATCTGCCTGCACCCTATGTCAAAAAATTTAACACACCAGCAGTGTGAAGAGACCTGAAAGTGGCACATGGCAGCAGAGTGTGGCGATGGAGACAGCAGCAATGGGAGGCCGTACAGGGACCCATGACAGACTCTGGACTTGGCAGCAGCATGAGGAGGCGGTATATAGGGGCCCATGGCAGATTAGGGGCCTGGCAGCAGCTATGTGAGGCCCGTAATCTGCCTGCACCCTATGTCAAAAAATTTAACACACCAGCAGTGTGAAGAGACCTGAAAGTGGCACATGGCAGCAGAGTGTGGCGATGGAGACAGCAGCAATGGGAGGCCGTACAGGGACCCATGAGAGACTCTAGACTTGGCAGCAGCATGAGGAGGCGGTATATAGGGGCCCATGGCAGATTAGGGGCCTGGCAGCAGCTATGTGAGGCCCGTAATCTGCCTGCACCCTATGTCAAAAAATTAAACACACCAGCAGTGTGAAGAGACCTGAAAGTGGCACATGGCAGCAGAGTGTGGCGATGGAGACAGCAGCAATGGGAGGCCGTACAGGGACCATGACAGACTCTGGACTTGGCAGCAGCATGAGGAGGCGGTATATAGGGGCCCATGGCAGATTAGGGGCCTGGCAGCAGCTATGTGAGGCCCGTAATCTGCCTGCACCCTATGTCAAAAAATTTAACACACCAGCAGTGTGAAGAGACCTGAAAGTGGCACATGGCAGCAGAGTGTGGCGATGGAGACAGCAGCAATGGGAGGCCGTACAGGGACCCATGAGAGACTCTGGACCTGGCAGCAGCAGGAGGAGGTGGTATATAGGGGCCTATGGCAGATTAGGGGCCTGGCAGCAGCTATAGGAGGCCCGTAATCTGCCAGCACCCTATGTCAAAAAATTCAACACACCAGCAGTGTGAGGAGACCTGAAAGTGGCACATGTTTGAGGCATGATTCATGGCGGATTTAGTCAGTTGTGTCAGGAACTGGTGGTTTGAAATCCAGACTAATCCACGCCTGATTCATTTTCACAAACGTGAGTCTCTCCACACTTTGGGTGGACAGTCGTGTCCTCCGCGGAGTTACAATACCTCCTGCCGCACTAAACACGCGCTCCGATGCCACGCTACTGGCCGGGCATGACAGCCTTTCAAGGGCAAATTCAGCTAGTTGGGGCCAAAGGTCAAGTTTCGTTGCCCAGTAGTCAAGGGGATTGTCTACCTCGGTTGGCAGGGTGCTGTCCAAGTAGGCCCAAGCCTGTTGTTTGAGCTCCTGCTCCAGGTCCACCTGATGCTGCTGCTGCTGCTGCGGCTGGTTAGTAGTTTCCTCACTGCGCTGGTGAAGAAAGCTACTCATCATCGACTGCAGACTGAGGCAGCCGCTGCTGGTGGAGCTGCCACTGCTCCTACCACCCCACCCCTCCCCTGCTGCCATGCCAGCGGAACGCGAGCGCACAGGGCCCACAGTGTCTGAGGATGGACGATGGCGCACAAAGGCAGAGACCAACTGACTACATAGGTGGTTTTTATAGTACGTAATTTTGGCCTCCCTCTCAGCAGGTGTGAAAAAGGCCACCATTTTGGACCGGTAGCGAGGGTCCAACAAGGTGGACAGCCAAAAGTCATCCCTCTGTCTGATGGTTATTATTCGGCTGTCGCTACGCAAGCAACCGAGCATGCTATGGGCCATTTGTGCCAAGGAATGCGAGGGACTCCCTGCCTCCATCTCCACAGCATACTGCCACGGTGCGTCTGGGTCCTCTGTCTCCTCCTCCTCCTCCTCTACCAGATGCTCCTGCTCCTCCACTCCTGTCCGCTGAGTGGAAAAACCACCCATTTCACTCAATAATTCCTGAGCACAAATGTCCTCCTCTACCTCCTCCTCTTCTTCCTGTCCTGCCCCCACAGGGGTCATGTGGCGTTGAGATCTGTGCGCCACGTCTACCGCACCCTGACCAGCCATTGTTAACAGCATTTGTTCCAGGACGTGCAACAGAGGAATGACGTCGTTCATCCCATAGTCCTGCCGACTCACGAATAGCGTGGCCTCCTCAAAGGGCCTGAGCAAGCGGCAGGTGTCACGCATGAGCTGCCAATGGCTGACATCTAAGTTACACAGGGGAGTACCTTTATCCGCTTGTAACATCAGGAAATCGGTGATGGCCTTTCGCTGCTCGTAAAGGCGGTCTAACATGTGTAGGGTTGAATTCCACCTTGTTGCAACGTCGCAGATCAGGCGATGCTGTGGAATTCCGTTCTGCCGCTGCAGCTCAATGAGGGTGTTCTTTGCGGTGTAGGAATGGCTGAAATGCATGCACAGTTTACGTGACATTTTAAGGATGTCTTGCAGTGGGATGGTGGATTTTAGGAACCGCTTGACAACCAGATTGAACACGTGAGCCATGCATGGCGCATGGCACAACCTTCCTTGACGCAGAGCAGACACCATGTTCTTTCCGTTGTCAGTCAACATGGTTCCGATTTTTAGTTTGCGCGGAGACAGCCATCTGTCGATTTCTCTGTTCATTACACTCAGCAGTTCCTCCCCTGTGTGACTACGTTCGCCAAGGCATACCAGGTGCAGCACAGCGTGACACCGTTGCGCCCTGCACATGTGATATGCCGGTCGGGTAATGGGACTTGGCACGGGGGTGGCGGCTGAGGACACGGCGGAAAAAGAGGTGGTAGAGGCGGACATGCTTGCTGGACCAAGGACGTGCAAACGTGGAGGCAAAAGCGTCGTGACCTGTCCAAGTTGCTGGTGCGGCTGTGCCGGCACCACGTTCACCCAGTGGGCCGTAAATGACATGTACTGTCCCTGACCGTAGTTACAGCTCCACACGTCGGCGCTGCCGTGCACTTTGGCAGAGACCGACATGCTCAAAGACTGGCCCACCATCTCTTCTACATGTGAATGCAGGGCTGGCACTGCCTTTTGGGCAAAGAAATGACGGCTTGGCACTCTCCACCGCGGCGCGGCACAAGCCATCATTTCTCGGAAAGGTGCTGAGTCCACCAGTTGGAAAGGGAGGGACTGCAGCACCAGCAACTTGGACAGGAGGACGTTCAGCTTTTGCACCGTCGGGTGCGTGCTCGCAAACTGTTGTCTCTTGGATACGGATTCCAAGAAAGACTGTTGACGGAATCCGAGAAGAGGAGTAGCAGGAGAAGGAGCATCTGAACGAGCGGAAGATGCCAATGAGCGACAACTCCCCTCAGCAGAGGTGTTGGAGCCTTGACTGGCTGATAGAGGGCGATTGACGACGTCGGGTGACGGAGCAAGTAACGGAGCGGGTGATGGAGCGGGGGCTGGGGCAGGCAGAACCGCCGTATGTTTATCACGGTTTTCCCAGGCCACCGAATGGTGACGCTGCATATGCTGACGCAACGCTGTAGTCCCAACATGGGCCCCCTGGCCACGCTTGCATTTCTGGCCACATAGTCGACATACGGCTACGTTTACTTCCTCGGGCGGCTTGAGGAAAAATTGCCACACCACCGAGTAGGAAACTTTGCCCCCGCTACTCTTCACTGGCTGACTGCTACTTCCTCCGTGCGCACCGGCACCACTACTGGCCGTGGTGGTAGGCTGCAGTGGAGCTGGTGCTCTACTCCGTGGACGTTTGGCTCCACTGACACTGATGCGACCCTGCTGCTGTCTCCTGGGCAACCCACCGACTGTTTTGCTCGCTGCCAAGCTGCCACCCTCTTCTCCTGATGATGCGGAAGAAATTGCCTGATGACGACGAGGCTGCCAAGTGCGATCAACCTCCTCATCATCAAGTAGGGTCTCCGCCTCACTACTAGCCCCCTCGGCTGCGTCTGGGTCAGGAGACAGACCTGTCTCTAGACCGGCTACCGAGCCACTCTCCTCGCCAGTACTTGTTCGCTTGGCTGCTGAAAAGGCCGATGTCTCCCCCCGTTCCTGACCGCCCTCTGTTAGCTCTTCCTCACTGTACAGTGGGGCTGAGCCCACAGCATGCGATACTTCGCTTGGTGAGGGAACAGCAAAGGACAGGGGCAGGTAGAGGACACGTGATTTCAGTGGGCTTGGTCCCGGGCCATGCCAACTAACGGTTGTGTCTGACGTACCCACCGACCGTTGGCTGTAGGTGTCAGAGGTGACCTGGGAAGAGGAAGACGACCGAGCCAACCAATCAATGACGGCAGGGTTGTCGGTGGAGACACGACCGCTGGATGACACCGGGAGCACTGGCCTCTGGCTGCGAATACTGCTGCCTCGACCCCTTCCTCTGCTGCCACGTCTGCTCGCTCCTAAAACATTGCCTCCTCTGCCACTCCTCTGCATGTTGTCTGACATACTATTTAATTCAACGATTAGGTGTCCCTGAGTAACAATTCTCTGGCACTCAGTAACAATTCTGTCTGTCCCTGAGTATGAATTCTGTGGCCCTGAGTAACAATTCTGTGTCTGTGCGAGTAACAATTCTGTGTCTGTGCGAGTAACAATTCTGTGTCTGTGCAAGTAACAATTTTGTGTCTGTGCGAGTAACAATTCTCTGGCACTCAGTAACAATTCTGTCTGTCCCTGAGTAACAATTCTCTGGCACTCAGTAACAATTCTGTCTGTCCCTGAGTAACAATTCTCTGGCACTCAGTAACAATTCTGTCTGTCCCTGAGTATGAATTCTGTGGCCCTGAGTAACAATTCTGTGTCTGCGCGAGTAACAATTCTGTGTCTGTGCAAGTAACAATTTTGTGTCTGTGCGAGTAACAATTCTCTGGCACTCAGTAACAATTCTGTCTGTCCCTGAGTAACAATTCTCTGGCACTCAGTAACAATTCTGTCTGTCCCTGAGTAACAATTCTCTGGCACTCAGTAACAATTCTGTCTGTCCCTGAGTAACAATTCTCTGGCACTCAGTAACAATTCTGTCTGTCCCTGAGTAACAATTCTCTGGCGCTCAGTAACAATTCTGTCTGTCCCTGAGTATGAATTCTGTGGCCCTGAGTAACAATTCTGTGTCTGTGCGAGTAACAATTCTGTGTCTGTGCAAGTAACAATTTTGTGTCTGTGCGAGTAACAATTCTCTGGCACTCAGTAACAATTCTGTCTGTCCCTGAGTAACAATTCTCTGGCACTCAGTAACAATTCTGTCTGTCCCTGAGTAACAATTCTCTGGCACTCAGTAACAATTCTGTCTGTCCCTGAGTATGAATTCTGTGGCCCTGAGTAACAATTCTGTGTCTGCGCGAGTAACAATTCTGTGTCTGTGCAAGTAACAATTTTGTGTCTGTGCGAGTAACAATTCTCTGGCACTCAGTAACAATTCTGTCTGTCCCTGAGTAACAATTCTCTGGCACTCAGTAACAATTCTGTCTGTCCCTGAGTAACAATTCTCTGGCACTCAGTAACAATTCTGTCTGTCCCTGAGTATGAATTCTGTGGCCCTGAGTAACAATTCTGTGTCTGCGCGAGTAACAATTCTGTGTCTGTGCAAGTAACAATTTTGTGTCTGTGCGAGTAACAATTCTCTGGCACTCAGTAACAATTCTGTCTGTCCCTGAGTAACAATTCTCTGGCACTCAGTAACAATTCTGTCTGTCCCTGAGTAACAATTCTCTGGCACTCAGTAACAATTCTGTCTGTCCCTGAGTATGAATTCTGTGGCCCTGAGTAACAATTCTGTGTCTGTGCGAGTAACAATTCTGTGTCTGTGCAAGTAACAATTTTGTGTCTGTGCGAGTAACAATTCTCTGGCACTCAGTAACAATTCTGTCTGTCCCTGAGTAACAATTCTCTGGCACTCAGTAACAATTCTGTCTGTCCCTGAGTAACAATTCTCTGGCACTCAGTAACAATTCTGTCTGTCCCTGAGTAACAATTCTCTGGCACTCAGTAACAATTCTGTCTGTCCCTGAGTAACAATTCTCTGGCGCTCAGTAACAATTCTGTCTGTCCCTGAGTATGAATTCTGTGGCCCTGAGTAACAATTCTGTGTCTGTGCGAGTAACAATTCTGTGTCTGTGCAAGTAACAATTTTGTGTCTGTGCGAGTAACAATTCTCTGGCACTCAGTAACAATTCTGTCTGTCCCTGAGTAACAATTCTCTGGCACTCAGTAACAATTCTGTCTGTCCCTGAGTAACAATTCTCTGGCACTCAGTAACAATTCTGTCTGTCCCTGAGTATGAATTCTGTGGCCCTGAGTAACAATTCTGTGTCTGCGCGAGTAACAATTCTGTGTCTGTGCAAGTAACAATTTTGTGTCTGTGCGAGTAACAATTCTCTGGCACTCAGTAACAATTCTGTCTGTCCCTGAGTAACAATTCTCTGGCACTCAGTAACAATTCTGTCTGTCCCTGAGTAACAATTCTCTGGCACTCAGTAACAATTCTGTCTGTCCCTGAGTATGAATTCTGTGGCCCTGAGTAACAATTCTGTGTCTGTGCGAGTAACAATTCTGTGTCTGTGCAAGTAACAATTTTGTGTCTGTGCGAGTAACAATTCTCTGGCACTCAGTAACAATTCTGTCTGTCCCTGAGTAACAATTCTCTGGCACTCAGTAACAATTCTGTCTGTCCCTGAGTAACAATTCTCTGGCACTCAGTAACAATTCTGTCTGTCCCTGAGTAACAATTCTCTGGCACTCAGTAACAATTCTGTCTGTCCCTGAGTAACAATTCTCTGGCGCTCAGTAACAATTCTGTCTGTCCCTGAGTATGAATTCTGTGGCCCTGAGTAACAATTCTGTGTCTGTGCGAGTAACAATTCTGTGTCTGTGCAAGTAACAATTTTGTGTCTGTGCGAGTAACAATTCTCTGGCACTCAGTAACAATTCTGTCTGTCCCTGAGTAACAATTCTCTGGCACTCAGTAACAATTCTGTCTGTCCCTGAGTAACAATTCTCTGGCACTCAGTAACAATTCTGTCTGTCCCTGAGTATGAATTCTGTGGCCCTGAGTAACAATTCTGTGTCTGCGCGAGTAACAATTCTGTGTCTGTGCAAGTAACAATTTTGTGTCTGTGCGAGTAACAATTCTCTGGCACTCAGTAACAATTCTGTCTGTCCCTGAGTAACAATTCTCTGGCACTCAGTAACAATTCTGTCTGTCCCTGAGTAACAATTCTCTGGCACTCAGTAACAATTCTGTCTGTCCCTGAGTAACAATTCTCTGGCACTCAGTAACAATTCTGTCTGTCCCTGAGTAACAATTCTCTGGCACTCAGTAACAATTCTGTCTGTCCCTGAGTAACAATTCTCTGGCACTCAGTAACAATTCTGTCTGTCCCTGAGTAACAATTCTGTCTGTCCCTGAGAATGAATTCTGTGGCCCTGAGTAAGAATTCTCTGGCACTCAGTAACAATTCTGTCTGTCCCTGAGTAACAATTCTCTGGCACTCAGTAACAATTCTGTCTGTCCCTGAGTAAAAATTCTGTGGCCCTAATAACGTTTCTGTGGCCCTAAGTAACAATTCTCTGGCACTGAGTAACAATTCTGTCTGTCCCTGAGTATGAATTCTGTGGCCCTAACTAGCGTTTCTTTGTCCCTAAATAACGATTCTGTGGCCCTCATTAACAAGTCTGTGTCCCTGAGTAATGGTTCTCTGTCCCTAAGTAACTTCTCTCTGTCCCCAATTCTCGTTTCTGTGGCCCTAACTCTGTCCCTGTCCCTAGTACAGAGCGGTCTGCCTCTGTTCAATGACTGCAGGCAAATGAAGATTTCCAAAATGGCCGCTATATATACCTCGACCATTACACAGTGCTGGCTGGCTGGCTGCTGATTGGCTGATGCGATCACATGTCGTTGAGGAATGCATTATGGGGCAGCGCGCCTTGTCTGCGCGCCTTCCCCGACATCCCCGCTCCGTCGCCGCACATGTCAGCCGCCATTTTCGGAAAAATTTCGATTCGCGCGTCCGAATTAGGCTGTTTTTCGGATTCGGCACGAATCGAAATTTTTCCGATATTCGACTCGAATTCCACTTCGGATACTTCGATTCGCTCATCTCTAATTGGGAGAATAGTCAGGATCAAAGGAAAAATGAATGCAGCAATGTACAGAGACATCCTTGATGAAAACCTGTTCCAGAGCGCTCTGGACCTTAGATTGGGGTGACGGTTTATCTTTCAACAGGACAACGACCCTAAGCACACAGCCCACATAACAAAGGAGTTGCTACGGGGCAACTCTGTGAATTCCTGCAGTGACCCAGCCAGAGCCAAGACTTAAACCCAATTGAACATCTCTGGAGAGATCTGAAAATGGCTGTGCACCAATGCTCTCCATCCAACCTGATGGAGCTTGAGAGATACTGAAAAAAAGAATGGGAGAAATTGCCCAAAAATAGGTGTGCCAAGCTTGTAGCATCATACTCAAAACAACTTGAGGCTGTAATTGGTGCTAAAATTGCTTCAACAAAATATTGAGCAAAGGCTGTGAATACTTATGTACTGTACATGTGGTTTTTTCATTTTTTATTTTTAATAAATTGCAAAGATTTCAAAACGAACTTCTTTCACATTGTCATTATGAAGTATTGTTTGTAGAATGTTGAGGAAAAAAATGTATTTAATCCATTTTGGAATAAGACTGTAACATAACAAAATGTGGCACAAGTTAAGCGCTGTGAATACTTTCTGGAAGCACTGTATTACAGTGGAGGGCCTCAGCCAAGGCAGAGTAGTTCCTTGCAGTCCTGCTGGAAGAGAAAGGAGAACAGATATGCACACATCCTATTCTATTAGCTAAATGTGGGAATATCCTCTCACAGAAAGGTGAACGTCCCATGGAAATGTCAACTATCAAATTTGCTCTAACATTCTCATAGCAGATAATTCCAGTGATGGTCCCCTAAAGGTCATCTCTCAGAGCCCTGAAAGAAAACAGATATAGACATTCTGACTAATCTACTGTAGCTATCTAGGCATGTCATGAAAGATAGACTCATTAAGCTTTAAAATCCTTTTTCAAAATTGAGGCCCAGGCTTTGCTAACCAAAGTCCATAGCCCTCACACAGCAGATTCAGAGCTTGATGCTCCATGCATGCAGAACACCATTATTTGTCCATCTCATACAAGTGGAAGCCCTATCGGGTCAGGGATAGCCGCCCCTAATGTGTCAGTAAACTCAGCAAGGGAATATCCCCTCTACTGGGCACAATAACTTCACAGCAAAGATATTTGCGTCCTTTCAAATGAAGAATTTGGCAAGGGATCCTTCCCTCCCTGTTTGGAAGCGACTTTCTGTAGGAGTCTCTGCTGATGAGCTACCACCTGGCCCTAAGGCAACGTCTCAAAAGACATCATAGAGGAACAAAAACTACCCCCTACACTGGGCAACAATTCAGTTTGTTAGCTGAAGATCCAAAACTTCACAAAGGTTTCTTTTCCTTTGGGCACAACGTCTTATTGTGGCAAGCCATTGCCTGCTCTAATGGCAATGACTTGCCTGAACTCACTTTAGCACTTTCTATAGGATATAGAAATAGGGAGTTACCACTTCAAGTTGCAATTCCTTTAACACTTGAGCTTGAAATGTGAACAAATGGAGAGCTTTTCAAAAGGAAGTCTACATTTAAGTAGAACAAGAATGAGCAGCTGTCCTTTTGCCACAACAGCAGTCCACATAGACTTGACTGGAGGAAAAACATAGGAGTTCTCCAAACTTTGCAACAGTAAAAATCTGTGGTTCAGGGTCTGTGTCTCTGCTAATCAGAGGGGTTTGCTCCCTCCAGGTTGTATTCCTGATAATCCTTTTTTTTTTTCTTGAGAATAGTAACAATCTCCAAGTGCATCCCTCTTCAATTTGCAAGGATAGAAGGGGAATTTGGGAATAGAGGGCAACAAATTTGAACTATAAGAACTTCAGTCAGGTGCCTCTGACACAATTTGCAAGAATTTGACATGTCACAAGGTGTTTTCAGCAATAAAAGCCAGTATGTGGGATCTGGACCATCCGTACATCAGGACCCCAGATATTGTTGGCCCACTCTTGATTTTGCCATCCGGATGTCATGATTATTACTCAGTCAATGAAGATGGACCTTCCTAGACTCCAATTCTCCTTAACAGAGAGAAATTCCTTCAATAGTAGAGGTTTTGAGCTGTTTCTGAAGGCTTTTGGAACATACATGAAATCCCATACTGCTTCTTCACACCAAGAATCTCTCTTATACTCAATTTCTTCCATCACCTTCCTTGGTGTGTAGAGGTAATTGTATCCATATTCTAAAGCCCCTTTCCTTTGTACAATGTGCTGGGAGTGGGAGAACCTGGGTAGCTTCTGCCTATCACCTCTCCCTGTTGGAGCATATAGATTGTCCTCCTTTTTGATGAGGATACTGTAGACCTTATTCTCTGCTCGAGCCCGAACATCATTTTTAGGAGGAAACAGGGCAGGCCTCCTGTTGGCATATGCTTCACAGAAGCCCAGGATCCTCGCACACAGGGTGAGAATGGAATCTTCCTCCCCATTCTCAGCAGCTTCATGGGCCATCTTAGCTTACTCCACTGACCCCCAGTCAATGATCCCTTCTGCCATGGATCCATAGCAATGCTGGAAGTAAGGTGACCCCATGTCAATAAGCCCCAGCCCTTCCTCTCCTGAAGAACCCAATGATGCTAGCCTCTGCACTCTGAAGGCCATGGGAACAAGGGCTTCCACTCACAGGTAGCTGATGGGGACTGCTGCTGAAGGGGTCCGTGGTTGCTCAGCCTGAACTGGGTAAATGTCTTGCACAGAGATGACACTGGTCTCCCTGGTCTGGCAGATGGTACTGCGGGTATGCACAACTTGTCCCGACCCCAGTGGTCTTTGCCTCACATCTCGATTATCCTGGGGAACTGAGTGAACAGCCGCAGCGAGTGGCGCTTCCATGCTGTACCTGGTTTCCCACACCGGCCCCACGCATGCAGCTTCATGCTCACACACTGGCATCTGCCACATACCAGTCTCTCCGCTGCATAAGGCCAGACTCCCGTGGGAGATCAAATGCACTCCGGTGTCGGTCAGCCATGCTGGAAATTTGACACCTATCTCAGCAGCTCTGGCAAGCACACCTGCTTCTGCCATCTTGCTGCTCCTCACACGTGGCTCTCTTTCAGCTGCACCTGGAAATGGCAGCTCGACTCCGCCCCTTCTCCAGATTGGTCAACCTTGGGTGCTGATTCTGCCCACTCTTCCTGACTGGAAGACACTTCACCCTCCTATTGGGCAGACATTCCCAGCATGCTGTTTCCTGTGCTGCATGTTAACCTTTTTTACTGCCATCACTTGCCCTCTCTGCAATCCGACATCCCTGTTGCCCCTCTGCAATCCACACACATCGACAATCTCACTGAAGGTCTGTTCCATTGCCCGCAGCAAGCTCTGTGACTTCTAAGGGGAAAATTCTGGACTGAGCCTCACACATGTAGCGCTACCCCTGAAGAAGCTGCTTGTATGTTTTCCACGGGTTCCCCTTGCTTCGCCACACAGCCAGGCACAGTGTATTTCTTCAGCCAAATACACTCACACACACTTACGCTCATTGCTTTCAATGACCAGTCTAGGGGATGTTTTGTTTTTGGAGTTTTATTGTAGATTTGGGGATAGGGAAGGAGAATTGTATTAGGATACTCCAAAATCAGAACTATTCACACTGAGGACATCTAGCTGATCTCTTAGTTAAACATTTATGAAGTCTTGGCTAACAGTAGATAGCAGACTTCCCTTTACTATGTAGCAACAAGTAGTTTAGGAGTGAGCAAAGTCCCTTTTAGTAGTAGTTGTAGTAGATACAGGGCTGAGCCCTGCAGGTATGAGCCAGTTATGACAGACTGCGACAGCCCAAAGGTAATGTAGCTGAGCAAAGTCCTTGGACAAGGTCTTCAGAACACTAGCCAGTGTTCCATTTTTCCAGACCCACGCTTACTATCAAGCACCAAGGGAGGTAGCAAGCAAACAGAGTCCACAAATTCCTCAATGTCAGTACTCATAAGGCCCAAGGGCAGAATGGTTGCCTCCTTCCAATCTTCCAAGTGAAACCCTACAGTGATACCAGACAGGCCCTCAGGTCGATCCACTTGAGGCCACATGGCAGCAAATGCCAGGTGAGGTAGCTTGCCTCCAGCCTGGCTTGGTGCAATCCACTCCCGGAAAAGACAGTAAACCCATGTGCACACTGGATCAGGAGAAGTTGTTGAGTGATCACATAACAGCCTAAGTGAAGTGGAGCCATAGTATTGAAAACAGAAGATATGTGTCCCTGGAAGTCTTTAAAGCTCACCATGCACTATACAATCTGGTTGTACAATCTCCTTTAGATCTACCATCAATTATGTAGTGCAAGGGACTGCCTGACTGGATACAGATAGGATTGATAGGTGTGTCCTCTTATTGTATAGCTTTGGTAAATATGAAGGAGAATATACAAAGATTGTACAATCAGACTGTATAGTACAGGGCCACTTTTATTCACCTAAAATGAGCTAGTTGCACTTTTTTTTTTAATTTAAATATTTATAAATTTTTCAGATAAACAAGTTATACAAACATACTCATTAAAACCTTAGCATATTATCAAAACATTTATCATTTCATCCCCCCCCCCTCCCCCTACCTATATAGAACCCATCCCCCTCCCCTATCCAATTCCTGACCCCTTCTGCTCTGCATTTTCCTGTTCATTTCTGGATATCATAATCGCTATAAAGGAAGAACAAAATATGTTTCCATATTATTCTATGTTAATCCCCCATAACCTTTTTGAATTACTCCCATTTGTTCCATCTTGTATGGTAACTCTCCATCTTATCTTCATTCAAATGATAAAGTTCCTCCAATTTACATATTTGATCCACCCTACTGTCAGGGTCTGCTGCGGCTCCGTCCCCGGAGCATGCGCAATAGCGGCGGCTCACGCCGGGACACAGGCACCAGATCCCGGTGGGCCGCGGCTGACAGGAGGCCGCGCATGCGCAGTAGGAGCCGCGGGCGCGCCTCGGGCGGCCAATGACAGCCCGGGGGTGCGTCCTGGGTGGCCAATGACAGTGCAGGGCGAGATATTTAAAGATGCCCTGCACTGTCACAAATCGCCGCAAGGTCTGACCAATTACCTGTGTTCCCTGTGATTGTGACCCGGATTGTTTGACGTTCTGCCTGCTCCTGCCCTGACCCGGATTATCTGACTACGCTGCCTTCTCCTGTGATTGACCCGGATTGTCCCTGACTATGCTGCCTTCTCCTGTGATTGACCCGGATTGTCCCTGACTACGCTGCCTTCTCCTGTCCTTACCCCCGGCTTGTTTGACCATTCCGCGGACTGACTCCGGTAACTGACCCTGCGTGTGATCTGACCACTCTCTGCCTGCTGTCTCGGTACCACGCCATTTCCCACGGTGACAACCGCCGGTTTATCCTGCCAGGTCCTGCCGGCCTCCTCACATCTGGCTCTATTCTGTCCTACTCTTATCCCCGGAGGCTCCCTCTGCCACGGGTGGTATTGCTCGGAGGTCGTGACCTGGTTCTGCTCCAAGTCCATCCCCACCATCAGGGGCCCTGGTGAAAACGCAGACCGGGACTTAGACTCCATGCTCCGGGTGATTCTGCCTAGTGGGCTGCCAGAGGTGCCACCTGGCGGATCTGTAACAGTACCTTGCGGCCATGACAGAGTCAGGAAGAGGCCCGGCCTCCCTGGAGGATATCTGCCAGCATCTGGCGACCCTAACCCAAGCAGTCCAGACTTTTCATACCCGATGCTCCCACCTTGAGGACCGCATGGAGACGTTAGTCACCCTTACATCCCCAGCACCGAGCCCGAGTCCCGCAGCTTCTCCTGGGGAATCACCTGCTACCCCAGCTCCCGGAGCAGGGGCCGCACCCCCTACTCCCGAACCCCGCGTTCCTTTACCAGAACGCTTCCGTGGAGACCGAAGCCGCTTCAGGGCCTTCAGGAATGCGTGCATCTTGTTCTTCGACCTGCAGCCCCGCACGTTCACCACCGAGACCGTCAAGGTGGGGTTTATAGTCTCTCTCCTTCAGGATGAGCCCCAGGATTGGGCTCATCGTCTTATGGAGAATCGCGACCCCCATCTTGATTCCGTGACTGAATTTTTTAGAGCCATGGCTATACTATATGACGACCCTCAGCGAGCTGCTTCCGCAGAGACCACCTTGTACTCTCTGCGACAGGGTTGCCGGGCAGCCGAGGAGTACGCGTCTGAATTCAGGCACTGGATGGGGGACACCCGATGGAACGATGCGGCATTATGTCACCAATTTCGCATCGGGCTATCTGAGTCACTCAAAGACGAGTTAGCACGGGTGGGCCTACCTGACTCCCTAGAGAAGCTAATCGAGCTGGCCATACAAATTGACCACAGACTGAGAGAATGCCGGCTTGAACGAAGCAACCAGGGTCAAAGGGCGGCTTGGGTACCATCGAGGGGATTATTCCCGCCTACAGGAAGCACTACCTGGAGCTCGGAACCTGGGGACACCTCCGAACCCATGCAACTGGGACTGGCTCGGTCCACATTATCGGCCGAAGAACGACAGAGAAGACTATCACAGAACCTCTGTCTGTACTGCGGAGAAGCTGGCCACCGGGTGCGCTCCTGTCCTGCAAAAAAGTGTAAGTCCACTTCTAGTTTTTTTCCTTTATCTGCAGAAAGGGGTGATCAGTCAAGTTATCTGGCAATACCTGTGTCTTTACAGCTCCCCGGAAGAACCTTGACGGTGACAGCTATCATAGATTCGGGGGCATGTAGCTGCTTTATTGATCTCACGTTTGCTCACCAGCAAGGGATCGCACTCCAGACCAAGGAAAGGGGGCTGAACATCTTTCTAGCGGATGGGTTTAGCTTAAAATCGAGAATGGCGGTACTTGCTGGAAGGAGCTACACACCCCATCCTGATATATACCGATCACAAAAACCTGGAATATTTGAGGACGGCCAGATGACTGAAGCCACGCCAGGCAAGATGGGCACTTTTCTTTTCTCGGTTTACCTTCCACATAACTTATCGACCTGGCTCTAAGAACACAAAGCCGGACGCGCTGTCCCGCATGTTTGAGGACCCCGATGATACACCAAGACCTGACACAATCCTACCATCCGGAAACTTCCTCGTCCTACAGACGGAACTCTAATTCTCTAAACACTTTAGCTTTATCTTTAGTTGAATACATTAAATCTCCTTTGTGGTCTCTTATTTTCTCTATATAGTTCCTAGATTTTTTTTTTTTGTGAGCCCTCATTAAATATTTTCCTGGCCCATCTCCCCATCTGTATCTCTCTCTTGTCATTTTATTGAACACTCTTCTCTTATCTTCTTCCAGAAATGTATTTAATTCTTCTCTTTTATTTATTACCCTCTGCATAATCTCTTTTGTTACTTTATCTTTATGTATCTGCTTTAACTCACAGAGTTCACTAAGAAGCGTGTTTATTTTTTTTTTCTCTTCTTTCCCTCTTCTTTTTTGCTATCAGGATTCCTCTAATATAGGCCTTATGAGCCTCCCACACTGTTGCTATGGACACTTTCCCAGAATCATTTTCCTCAAAAAATTGCTCTATTTCTTTTTTAATTCTTTTATCCACCTCTGAATCCTGGAGAAGTGTATCATTTAACCTCCATAATTTCCCCATGATAATTGCTAGAGATGAGTGAATCGAACTTGGCGAAGTGGAATTCGTTTCGAATTTCAGGAAAAATTCGATTCGCATCGAATCCGAATTTTAGCAAACTTCAGGTGCACGAATCAAATTTTTCCCGATCAGCCGGCAAAAGTGTCACTGCAGAGAGCTCCGCTATTTCTGTCAGTTCTAACAGTTCATTTACAGCGGTTGAAACATTGTATCTATTTGTTTCCATTTAGGATACAGATGTTTTTATTCGGAAATAAATAGAATGTTTCAACCGCTGTAAATGTGAAGGAACTGTCAGAGAACTGTCAGAAATAGCGGAGCTCTCTGCAGATACACTTTTTGCTGTACTGGAATACTTCTTATTTTCATTCTTCTTCTTCTTTTCATTCTTCTTCTTCTTCTTTTCATTCTTCTTTTCATTCTTCTTCTTCTTTTCATTCTTCTTCTTTTCATTCTTCTTTTCATTCTTCTTCTTCTTCTTCTGTTCATTCTTCTTCTTCTTCTTTTCATTCTTCTTCTTCTTTTCATTCTTCTTTTCATTCTTCTTCTTCTTCTTTTCATTCTTTTTCTTCTTCTTTTCATTCTTCTTCTTCTTCTTTTCATTCTTCTTTTCATTCTTCTTCTTCTTCTTCTTTTCATTCTTCTTCTTCTTTTCATTCTTCTTTTCATTCTTCTTCTTCTTCTTTTCATTCTTCTTTGCATTCTTTTCATTCTTCTTTGCATTCTTCTTCTTCTTCTTTTCATTCTTCTTCTTCTTCTTTTCATTCTTCTTTTCATTCTTCTTCTTCTTCTTTTCATTCTTCTTTTCATTCTTCTCATTCTTCTTTTCATTCTTCTTTTCATTCTTCTTCTCATTCTTCTTCTCATTCTTCTCCTTCTTCTTTTCATTCTTCTTCTTCTTTTCATTCTTCTTCTTCTTTTCATTCTTCTTCTTCTTCTTTTCATTCTTCTTTTCATTCTTCTTCTTTTCATTCTTATTCTTCTTCTTTTCATTCTTCTTTTCATTCTTCTTCTTCTTCTTTTCATTCTTCTTCTTCTTTTCATTCTTCTTTTCATTCTTCTCATTCTTCTTTTCATTCTTCTTTTCATTCTTCTTCTCATTCTTCTTCTCATTCTTCTTCTTATTTTCATTCTTCTTTTCATTCTTCTTCTTCTTTTCATTCTTCTTCTTTTCATTCTTCTTCTTCTTTTCATTCTTCTTTTCATTCTTCTTCTTTTCATTCTTCTTCTTCTTCTTTTCATTCTTCTTTTCATTCTTCTTCTTCTTCTTTTCATTCTTCTTCTTCTTCTTTTTATTCTTCATTTCAATCTTCTTCTTCTTCTTCTTTTCATTCTTCTTCTTTTCATTCTTCTTTTCATTCTTCTTCTTCTTCTTCTTCTTCTTCTTCTTTTCATTCTCTTCTTCTTCTTTTCATTCTTCTTTTCATTCTTCTTCTTCTTCTTTTCATTCTTCTTCTTCTTCTTTTTATTCTTCTTTTCATTCTTCTTCTTCTTCATTTCATTCTTCTTCTTTTCATTCTTCTTCTTCTTCTTTTCATTCTTCTTTTCATTCTTCTTCTTCTTTTTTTCATTCTTCTTCTTCTTCTTCTTTTCATTTTTCTTTTCATTCTTCTTCTTTTCATTCTTCTTTTCATTTTTCTTCTTCTTCTTTTCATTATTCTTCTTCTTCTTTTCATTCTTCTTTTCATTCTTCTCATTCTTCTTTTCATTCTTCTTCTCATTCTTCTTTTCATTCTTCTTCTCATTCTTATTTTCATTCTTCTTCTTCTTTTCATTCATCTTCTTCTTCTTTTCATTCTTCTTCTTCTTTTCATTCTTCTTTTCATTCTTCTTCTTCTTCTTTTCATTCTTCTTTTCATTCTTCTTCTTCTTCTTCTTCTTTTCATTCTTCTTCTTTTCATTCTTCTTCTTCTTATTTTCATTCTTCTTCTTCTTCTTTTCATTCTTCTTCTTTTCATTCTTCTTTTCATTCTTCTTCTTCTTCTTTTCATTCTTCTTCTTCTTTTCATTCTTCTTTTCATTCTTCCTTCTTCTTCTTTTCATTCTTCTTCTTCTTCTTTTCATTCTTCTTTTCATTCTTCTTCTTCTTTTCATTCTTCTTCTTCTTCTTTTCATTCTTCTTTTCATTCTTCTTCTTCTTCTTTTCATTCTTCTTCTTTTCTTCTTCATTCTTCTTCTTCTTCTTTTCATTCTTCTTTTCATTCTTCTTCTCATTCTTCTTCTTCTTCTTTTCATTCTTATTCTTCTTTTCATTCTTCTTCTTCTTTTCCATTCTTCTTTTCATTCTTCTCATTCTTCTTTTCATTCTTTTTTTCATTCTTTTTCTCATTCTTCTTCTCAATCTTCTTCTTCTTCTTTTCATTCTTCTTCTTCTTTTCATTCTTCTTCTTCTTTTCATTCTTCTTCTTCTTCTATTCATTCTTCTTCTTCTTCTTTTCATTCTTCTTTTCATTCTTCTTCTTCTTCTTTTCATTCTTCTTTCATTCTTCTTCTTCTTCTTTTCATTCTTCTTCTTCTTTTCATTCTTCTTTTCATTCTTCTCATTCTTCTTTTCATTCTTCTTTTCATTCTTCTTCTCATTCTTCTTTTCATTCTTCTTCTTCTTCTTTTCATTCTTCTTTTCATTCTTCTTCTTCTTTTCATTCTTCTTCTTCTTCTTTTCATTCTTCTTCTTTTCATTCTTCTTCTTCTTTTCATTCTTCTTCTTCTTCTTTTCATTCTTCTTCTTCTTCTTCTTCTTTTTCTTTTCATTCTTCTTTTCATTCTTCTTCTTCTTCTTCTTGTCATTCTTCTTTTCATTCTTCTTCTTCTTCTTTTCATTCTTCTTCTTCTTCTTCTTCTTTTCATTCTTCTTTTCATCTTCTTCTTCTTCTTTTCATTCTTCTTCTTCTTCTTTTCATTCTTCTTTTCATTCTTCTTCTTCTTCTTTTCATTCTTCTTCTTCTTTTCATTCTTCTTCTTCTTCTTTTCATTCTTCTTCTTCTTTTCATTCTTCTTCTTTTCATTCTTCTTCTTTTCATTCTTCTTCTTTTCATTCTTCTTCTTCTTCTTTTCATTCTTCTTTTCATTCTTCTTCTTTTCATTCTTCTTCTTCTTTTCATTCTTCTTTTCATTCTTCTTCTTCTTCTTTTCATTCTTCTTCTTCTTCTTTTCATTCTTCTTCCTCTTCTTTTCATTCTTCTTTTCATTCTTCTTCTTCTTTTCATTCTTCTTCTTCTTCTTTTCATTCTTCTTCTTCTTCTTCTTTTCATTCTTCTTCTTCTTCTTTTCATTCTTCTTCTTCTTCTTTTCATTCTTCTTCTCATTCTTCTTTTCATTCTTCTTCTTCTTCTTTTCATTCTTCTTCTTTTCATTCTTCTTCTTCTTCTTTTCATTCTTCTTTTCATTCTTCTCATTCTTCTTTTCATTCTTTTTTTCATTCTTCTTCTCATTCTTCTTCTCAATCTTCTTCTTCTTCTTTTCATTCTTCTTCTTCTTCTTTTCATTCTTCTTCTTCTTTTCATTCTTCTTCTTCTTTTCATTCTTCTTTTCATTCTTCTTCTTCTTCTTCTTCTATTCATTCTTCTTCTTCTTTTCATTCTTCTTTTCATTCTTCTTCTTCTTCTTTTCATTCTTCTTTTCATTCTTCTTCTTCTTCTTTTCATTCTTCTTCTTCTTTTCATTCTTCTTTTCATTCTTCTCATTCTTCTTTTCATTCTTCTTTTCATTCTTCTTCTCATTCTTCTTTTCATTCTTCTTCTTTTCATTCTACTTTTCATTCTTCTTTTCATTCTTCTTCTTCTTCTTTTCATTCTTCTTTTCATTCTTCTTCTTCTTCTTTTCATTCTTCTTCTTCCTTTTGTCATTCTTCTTCTTCTTCCTGTCATTCTTCTTTTCATTCTTCTTCTTCTTCTTTTCATTCTTCTTCTTCTTCTTTTCATTCTTCTTTTCATTCTTCTTCTTCTTCTTCTTTTCATTCTTCTTCTTCTTCTTTTCATTCTTCTTCTTCTTCTTCTTTTCATTCTTCTTTTCAATTCTTCTTCTTCTTTTCATTCTTCTTCTTCTTCTTTTCATTCTTCTTCTTCTTCTTCTTCTTTTCATTCTTCTTTTCATTCCTCTTCTTTTCATTCTTCTTCTTCTTCTTTTCATTCTTCTTCTTCTTCTTTTCATTCTTCTTTTCATTCTTCTTCTTCTTCTTTTCATTCTTCTTTTCATTTTTCTTCTTCTTCTTTTCATTCTTCTTCTTCTTCTTTTCATTCTACTTTTCATTCTTCTTTTCATTCTTCTTCTTCTTCTTCTTTTCATTCTTCTTCTTCTTTTCATTCTTCTTCTTCTTCTTCTTTTCATTCTTCTTTTCATTCTTCTTCTTCTTCTTTTCATTCTTCTTCTTCTTCTTCTTTTCATTCTTCTTTTCATTCTTCTTCTTTTCATTCTTCTTCTTTTCATTCTTCTTCTTTTCATTCTTCTTCTTCTTCTTTTCATTCTTCTTCTCATTCTTCTTCTTTTCATTCTTCTTCTTCTTCTTGTCATTCTTCTTCTTCTTCTTGTCATTCTTCTTTTCATTCTTCTTCTTTTCATTCTTCTTTTCATTCTTCTTCTTCTTTTCATTCTTCTTCTTCTTCTTTTCATTCTTCTTCTTCTTCTTTTCATTCTTTTTTTCATTCTTCTTCTTCTTCTTTTCATTCTTCTTCTTCTTTTCATTCTTCTTTTCATTCTTCTCATTCTTCTTTTCATTCTTCTTCTCATTCTTCTTTTCATTCTTCTTCTCATTCTTCTTTTCATTCTTCTTCTCATTCTTCTTCTCATTCTTCTTCTGCTTCTTTTCATTCTTCTTCTTCTTTTCATTTTTCTTCTACTTCTTTTCATTCTTATTTTCATTCTTCTTCTTCTTCTTCTTTTCATTCTTCTTCTTCTTCTTTCATTCTTCTTTTCATTCTTCTTCTTCTTTTCATTCTTCTTCTTCTTCTTTTCATTCTTCTTCTTCTTCTTTTCATTCTTCTTCTTCTTCTTTTCATTCTTCTTTTCATTCTTCTTCTTCTTCTTCTTTTCATTCTTCTTCTTCTTCTTTTTCATTCTTCTTCTTCTTTTCATTCTTCTTCTTCTTTTCATTCTTCTTTTCATTCTTCTTCTTCTTCTTCTTTTCATTCTTCTTCTTCCTCTTGTCATTCTTCTTCTTCTTCTTGTCATTCTTCTTTTCATTCTTCTTCTTTTCATTCTTTTTTTTCTTCTTCTTTTCATTCATCTTTTCATTCTTCTTCTTCTTCTTCTTTTCATTCTTCTTCTTCTTTTCATTCTTCTTTTCATTCTTCTTCTTCTTTTCATTCTTCTTCTTCTTCTTCTTTTCATTCTTCTTTTCATTCTTCTTCTATTCATTCTTCTTTTCATTCTTCTCATTCTTCTTTTCATTCTTCTTCTTCTTCTTTTCATTCTTCTTCTTCTTTTCATTCTTCTTTTCATTCTTCTTCTAATTCTTCTTTTCATTCTTCTTCTTCTTTTTTTCATTCTTCTTTTCATTCTTCTTCTTCTTCTTCTTTTCATTCTTCTTCTTCTTCTTTTCATTCTTCTTCTTCTTCTTCTTTTCATTCTTCTTCTTCTTTTCATTCTTCTTTTCATTCTTATTCTTCTTCTTTTCATTCTTCTTCTTCTTCTTTTCATTCTTCTTTTCATTCTTCTTCTTCTTCTTTTCATTCTTCTTCTTCTTCTTTCATTCTTCTTTTCAATCTTCTCCTTCTTCTTTTCATTCTTCTTCTTCTTCTTTTCATTCTTCTTCTTCTTCTTTTTCATTCTTCTTTTCATTCTTCTTCTTCTTCTTTTCATTCTTCTTCTTCTTCTTTTCATTCTTCTTCTTCTTCTTCTTCTTCTTCTTCTTCTTCTTCTTCTTCTTCTTCTTCTTCTTCTTCTTCTTCTTCTTCTTTTCATTCTTCTTCTTCTTTTCATTCTTCTTTTCATTCTTCTTCTTTTCATTCTTCTTCTTCTTCTTTTCATTCTTCTTTTCATTCTTCTTCTTCTTCTTTTCATTCTTCTTCTTCTTCTTTCATTCTTCTTTTAATTCTTCTTCTTCTTCTTTTCATTCTTCTTCTTTTCATTCTTCTTTTCATTCTTCTTCTTCTTCTTTTCATTCTTCTTCTTTTCATTCTTCTTTTCATTCTTCTTCTTCTTCTTTTCATTATTCTTCTTCTTCTTCTTCTTCTTCTTTTCATTCTTCTTTTCATTCTTCTTCTTCTTTTCATTCTTCTTTTCATTTTTCTTCTTCTTCTTTTCATTCTTCTTCTTCTTCTTTTCATTCTTCTTTTCATTCTTCTCATTCTTCTTTTCATTCTTCTTCTTCTTCTTTTCATTCTTCTTCTTCTTCTTTTCATTCTTCTTCTTCTTCTTCTTCTTCTTCTTCTTCTTCTTCTTTTCATTCTTCTTTTCATTCTTCTTCTTCTTTTCATTCTTCTTCTTCTTCTTTTCATTCTCCTTCTTCTTCTTTTCATTCTTCTTTTCATTCTTCTTCTTCTTCTTCTTCTTTTCATTCTTCTTCTTCTTCTTGTCATTCTTCTTCTTCTTCTTGTCATTCTGCTTTTCATTCTTCTTCTTCTTCTTTTCATTCTTCTTTTCATCCTTCTTCTTTTCATTCTTCTTCTTCTTCTTTTCATTCTTCTTTTCATTCATCTTCTTCTTCTTTTCATTCTTCTTCTTCTTCTTTTCATTCTTCTTTTTCATTCTTCTTCTTCTTCTTTTCATTCTTCTTTTCATTCTTCTTCTTCTTCTTTTCATTCTTCTTTTCATTCTTCTCATTCTTCTTCTCATTCTTCTTTTCATTCTTCTTCTTCTTTTCATTCTTCTTCTTCTTCTTTTCATTCTTCTTTTCATTCTTCTTCTTCTTTTCATTCTTCTTCTTCTTCTTTTCATTCTTCTTCTTCTTTTCATTCTTCTTTTCATTCTTCTTCTTTTCATTCTTCTTCTTCTTCTTTTCATTCTTGTTTTCATTCTTCTTCTTCTTCTTTTCATTCTTCTTCTTCTTCTTTTCATTCTTCTTCTTCTTCTTTTCATTCTTCTTTTCATTCTTCTTCTTCTTCTTCTTTTCATTCTTCTTCTTCCTCTTGTCATTCTTCTTCTTCTTCTTCTTGTCATTCTTCTTTTCATTCTTCTTCTTCTTTTCATGCTTCTTCTTCTTCTTTTCATTCTTCTTTTCATTCTTCTTCTTCTTCTTTTCATTCTTCTTCTTCTTCTTTTCATTCTTCTTTTCATTCTTCTTCTTCTTTTCATTCTTCTTCTTCTTCTTTTCATTCTTCTTTTCATTCTTCTTCTTCTTTTCATTCTTCTTTTCATTCTTCTTCTTCTTCTTTTCATTCTTCTTCTTCTTCTTTTCATTCTTCTTTTCATTCTTCTTCTCATTCTTCTTCTTCTTCTTTTCATTCTTATTCTTCTTTTCATTCTTCTTCTTTTCATTCTTCTTTTCATTCTTCTCATTCTTCTTTTCATTCTTTTTTTCATTCTTTTTCTCATTCTTCTTCTCAATCTTCTTCTTCTTCTTTTCATTCTTCTTCTTCTTTTCATTCTTCTTCTTCTTTTCATTCTTCTTCTTCTTCTATTCATTCTTCTTCTTCTTCTTTTCATTCTTCTTTTCATTCTTCTTCTTCTTCTTTTCATTCTTCTTTTCATTCTTCTTCTTCTTCTTTTCATTCTTCTTCTTCTTTTCATTCTTCTTTTCATTCTTCTCATTCTTCTTTTCATTCTTCTTTTCATTCTTCTTCTCATTCTTCTTTTCATTCTTCTTCTTCTTCTTTTCATTCTTCTTTTCATTCTTCTTCTTCTTTTCATTCTTCTTCTTCTTTTCATTCTTCTTCTTTTCATTCTTCTTCTTCTTTTCATTCTTCTTCTTCTTCTTTTCATTCTTCTTCTTCTTCTTCTTCTTCTTTTTCTTTTCATTCTTCTTTTCATTCTTCTTCTTCTTCTTCTTGTCATTCTTCTTTTCATTCTTCTTCTTCTTCTTTTCATTCTTCTTCTTCTTCTTCTTTTCATTCTTCTTTTCATTCTTCTTCTTCTTCTTTTCATTCTTCTTCTTCTTCTTTTCATTCTTCTTTTCATTCTTCTTCTTCTTCTTTTCATTCTTCTTCTTCTTTTCATTCTTCTTCTTCTTCTTTTCATTCTTCTTCTTCTTTTCATTCTTCTTCTTTTCATTCTTCTTCTTTTCATTCTTCTTCTTCTTCTTTTCATTCTTCTTTTCATTCTTCTTCTTTTCATTCTTCTTCTTCTTTTCATTCTTCTTTTCATTCTTCTTCTTCTTCTTTTCATTCTTCTTCTTCTTCTTTTCATTCTTCTTCCTCTTCTTTTCATTCTTCTTTTCATTCTTCTTCTTCTTTTCATTCTTCTTCTTCTTCTTTTCATTCTTCTTCTTCTTCTTCTTTTCATTCTTCTTCTTCTTCTTTTCATTCTTCTTCTTCTTCTTTTCATTCTTCTTCTCATTCTTCTTTTCATTCTTCTTCTTCTTCTTTTCATTCTTCTTCTTTTCATTCTTCTTCTTCTTCTTTTCATTCTTCTTTTCATTCTTCTCATTCTTCTTTTCATTCTTTTTTTCATTCTTCTTCTCATTCTTCTTCTCAATCTTCTTCTTCTTCTTTTCATTCTTCTTCTTCTTCTTTTCATTCTTCTTCTTCTTTTCATTCTTCTTCTTCTTCTTCTTCTTCTATTCATTCTTCTTCTTCTTTTCATTCTTCTTTTCATTCTTCTTCTTCTTCTTTTCATTCTTCTTCTTCTTTTCATTCTTCTTTTCATTCTTCTCATTCTTCTTTTCATTCTTCTTTTCATTCTTCTTCTCATTCTTCTTTTCATTCTTCTTCTTTTCATTCTTCTTCTTCTTCTTTTCATTCTTCTTCTTCTTCTTTTCATTCTTCTTTTCATTCTTCTTCTTCTTCTTTTCATTCTTCTTCTTCCTTTTGTCATTCTTCTTCTTCTTCCTGTCATTCTTCTTTTCATTCTTCTTCTTCTTCTTTTCATTCTTCTTCTTCTTCTTTTCATTCTTCTTTTCATTCTTCTTCTTCTTCTTCTTTTCATTCTTCTTCTTCTTCTTTTCATTCTTCTTCTTCTTCTTCTTTTCATTCTTCTTTTCAATTCTTCTTCTTCTTTTCATTCTTCTTCTTCTTCTTTTCATTCTTCTTCTTCTTCTTCTTCTTTTCATTCTTCTTTTCATTCCTCTTCTTTTCATTCTTCTTCTTCTTCTTTTCATTCTTCTTTTCATTCTTCTTCTTCTTCTTTTCATTCTTCTTTTCATTTTTCTTCTTCTTTTCATTCTTCTTCTTCTTCTTTTCATTCTACTTTTCATTCTTCTTTTCATTCTTCTTCTTCTTCTTCTTTTCATTCTTCTTCTTCTTTTCATTCTTCTTCTTCTTCTTCTTTTCATTCTTCTTTTCATTCTTCTTCTTCTTCTTTTCATTCTTCTTCTTCTTCTTCTTTTCATTCTTCTTTTCATTCTTCTTCTTTTCATTCTTCTTCTTTTCATTCTTCTTCTTTTCATTCTTCTTCTTCTTCTTTTCATTCTTCTTCTCATTCTTCTTCTTTTCATTCTTCTTCTTCTTCTTGTCATTCTTCTTCTTCTTCTTGTCATTCTTCTTTTCATTCTTCTTCTTTTCATTCTTCTTTTCATTCTTCTTCTTCTTTTCATTCTTCTTCTTCTTCTTTTCATTCTTCTTCTTCTTCTTTTCATTCTTTTTTTCATTCTTCTTCTTCTTCTTTTCATTCTTCTTCTTCTTTTCATTCTTCTTTTCATTCTTCTCATTCTTCTTTTCATTCTTCTTCTCATTCTTCTTTTCATTCTTCTTCTCATTCTTCTTTTCATTCTTCTTCTCATTCTTCTTCTCATTCTTCTTCTGCTTCTTTTCATTCTTCTTCTTCTTTTCATTTTTCTTCTACTTCTTTTCATTCTTATTTTCATTCTTCTTCTTCTTCTTCTTTTCATTCTTCTTCTTCTTCTTTTCATTCTTCTTTTCATTCTTCTTCTTCTTCTTTTCATTCTTCTTTTCATTCTTCTTCTTCTTCTTTTCATTCTTCTTCTTCTTTTCATTCTTCTTTTCATTCTTCTCATTCTTCTTTTCATTCTTCTTCTTCTTCTTTTCATTCTTCTTCTTCTTTTCATTCTTCTTCTTCTTTTCATTCTTCTTTTCATTCTTCTTCTTCTTCTTCTTTTCATTCTTCTTCTTCCTCTTGTCATTCTTCTTCTTCTTCTTGTCATTCTTCTTTTCATTCTTCTTCTTTTCATTCTTTTTCTTCTTCTTCTTTTCATTCATCTTTTCATTCTTCTTCTTCTTCTTCTTTTCATTCTTCTTCTTCTTTTCATTCTTCTTTTCATTCTTCTTCTTCTTTTCATTCTTCTTCTTCTTTTCATTCTTCTTTTCATTCTTCTTCTATTCATTCTTCTTTTCATTCTTCTCATTCTTCTTTTCATTCTTCTTCTTCTTCTTTTCATTCTTCTTCTTCTTTTCATTCTTCTTTTCATTCTTCTTCTAATTCTTCTTTTCATTCTTCTTCTTCTTTTTTTCATTCTTCTTTTCATTCTTCTTCTTCTTCTTCTTTTCATTCTTCTTCTTCTTCTTTTCATTCTTCTTTTCATTCTTCTTCTTCTTCTTTTCATTCTTCTTTTCATTCTTCTTCTTCTTCTTTTCATTCTTCTTCTTCTTTTCATTCTTCTTTTCATTCTTATTCTTCTTCTTTTCATTCTTCTTCTTCTTCTTTTCATTCTTCTTTTCATTCTTCTTCTTCTTCTTTTCATTCTTCTTCTTCTTCTTTTCATTCTTCTTTTCAATCTTCTCCTTCTTCTTTTCATTCTTCTTCTTCTTCTTTTCATTCTTCTTCTTCTTCTTTTCATTCTTCTTTTCATTCTTCTTCTTCTTCTTTTCATTCTTCTTCTTCTTCTTCTTCTTCTTCTTCTTCTTCTTCTTCTTCTTCTTCTTCTTCTTCTTCTTCTTCTTCTTCTTCTTTTCATTCTTCTTCTTCTTTTCATTCTTCTTTTCATTCTTCTTCTTTTCATTCTTCTTCTTCTTCTTTCATTCTTCTTTTCATTCTTCTTCTTCTTCTTTTCATTCATTCTTCTTCTTCTTTTCATTCTTCTTTTAATTCTTCTTCTTCTTCTTTTCATTCTTCTTCTTTTCATTCTTCTTTTCATTCTTCTTCTTCTTCTTTTCATTCTTCTTCTTTTCATTCTTCTTTTCATTCTTCTTCTTCTTCTTTTCATTATTCTTCTTCTTCTTCTTCTTCTTTTCATTCTTCTTTTCATTCTTCTTCTTCTTTTCATTCTTCTTTTCATTTTTTCTTCTTCTTCTTTTCATTCTTCTTCTTCTTCTTTTCATTCTTCTTTTCATTCTTCTCATTCTTCTTTTCATTCTTCTTCTTCTTCTTTTCATTCTTCTTCTTCTTCTTTTCATTCTTCTTCTTCTTCTTCTTCTTCTTCTTCTTCTTCTTCTTTTCATTCTTCTTTTCATTCTTCTTCTTCTTTTCATTCTTCTTCTTCTTCTTTTCATTCTCCTTCTTCTTCTTTTCATTCTTCTTTTCATTCTTCTTCTTCTTCTTCTTCTTTTCATTCTTCTTCTTCTTCTTGTCATTCTTCTTCTTCTTCTTGTCATTCTGCTTTTCATTCTTCTTCTTCTTCTTTTCATTCTTCTTTTCATCCTTCTTCTTTTCATTCTTCTTCTTCTTCTTTTCATTCTTCTTTTCATTCATCTTCTTCTTCTTTTCATTCTTCTTCTTCTTCTTTTCATTCTTCTTTTCATTCTTCTTCTTCTTCTTTTCATTCTTCTTTTCATTCTTCTTCTTCTTCTTTTCATTCTTCTTTTCATTCTTCTCATTCTTCTTCTCATTCTTCTTTTCATTCTTCTTCTTCTTTTCATTCTTCTTCTTTTCATTCTTCTTTTCATTCTTCTTCTTCTTTTCATTCTTCTTCTTCTTCTTTTCATTCTTCTTCTTCTTTTCATTCTTCTTTTCATTCTTCTTCTTTTCATTCTTCTTCTTCTTCTTTTCATTCTTGTTTTCATTCTTCTTCTTCTTCTTTTCATTCTTCTTCTTCTTCTTTTCATTCTTCTTTTCATTCTTCTTCTTCTTCTTCTTTTCATTCTTCTTCTTCCTCTTGTCATTCTTCTTCTTCTTCTTCTTGTTGTCATTCTTCTTTTCATTCTTCTTCTTCTTTTCATGCTTCTTCTTCTTCTTTTCATTCTTCTTTTCATTCTTCTTCTTCTTCTTTTCATTCTTCTTCTTCTTCTTTTCATTCTTCTTTTCATTCTTCTTCTTTTCATTCTTCTTTTCATTCTTCTTCTTCTTCTTTTCATTCTTCTTTTCATTCTTCTTCTTCTTTTCATTCTTCTTTTCATTCTTCTTCTTCTTCTTTTCATTCTTCTTCTTTTCATTCTTCTTTTCATTCTTCTTCTTCTTCTTTTCATTCTTCTTCTTCTTCTTTTCATTCTTCTTTTCATTCTTCTTCTTCTTTTCATTCTTCTTCTTCCTCTTGTCATTCTTCTGCTTCTTCTTCTTGTCATTCTTCTTTTCATTCTTCTTCTTCTTTTCATGCTTCTTCTTCTTCTTTTCATTCTTCTTTTCATTCTTCTTCTTCTTCTTTTCATTCTTCTTTTCATTCTTCTTCTTCTTCTTTTCATTCTTCTTTTCATTCTTCTTCTTCTTCTTTTCATTCTTCTTTTCATTCTTCTTCTTCTTTTCATTCTTCTTTTCATTCTTCTTCTTCTTCTTTTCATTCTTCTTTTCATTCTTCTTTTCATTCTTCTTCTTCTTCTTCTTCTTTTCATTCTTCTTCTTTTCATTCTTCTTCTTCTTTTCATTCTTCTTTTCATTCTTCTTCTTCTTCTTTTCATTCTTCTTCTTCTTCTTTTCATTCTTCTTTTCATTCTTCTTCTTCTTCTTTTCATTCTTCTTTTCATTCTTCTTCTTCTTCTTTTCATTCTTCTTTTCATTCTTCTCATTCTTCTTCTCATTCTTCTTTTCATTCTTCTTCTTCTTTTCATTCTTCTTCTTCTTCTTTTCATTCTTCTTTTCATTCTTCTTCTTCTTTTCATTCTTCTTCTTCTTCTTTTCATTCTTCTTCTTCTTTTCATTCTTCTTTTCATTCTTCTTGTTTTCATTCTTCTTCTTCTTCTTTTCATTCTTGTTTTCATTCTTCTTCTTCTTCTTTTCATTCTTCTTCTTCTTCTTCTTTTCATTCTTCTTCTTCTTCTTTTCATTCTTCTTTTCATTCTTCTTCTTCTTCTTCTTCTTTTCATTCTTCTTCTTCCTCTTGTAATTCTTCTTCTTCTTCTTCTTGTCATTCTTCTTTTCATTCTTCTTCTTCTTTTCATGCTTCTTCTTCTTCTTTTCATTCTTCTTTTCATTCTTCTTCTTCTTCTTTTCATTCTTCTTCTTCTTCTTTTCATTCTTCTTTTCATTCTTCTTCTTCTTCTTTTCATTCTTCTTTTCATTCTTCTTCTTCTTCTTTTCATTCTTCTTTTCATTCTTCTTCTTCTTTTCATTCTTCTTTTCATTCTTCTTCTTCTTCTTTTCATTCTTCTTCTTTCATTCTTCTTTTCATTCTTCTTCTTCTTCTTCTTTTCATTCTTCTTCTTTTCATTCTTCTTCTTCTTTTCATTCTTCTTTTCATTCTTCTTCTTCTTCTTTTCATTCTTCTTCTTCTT
>NW_028321712.1:0-55728 GCF_062004578.1 Staurois parvus | reverse complement strand
TTTCCTTTAATTTCTATTCTATTCTAGTCTATTTTATTTTCTATTCAATTTTGTTCAGTTTTACGCTGTTCTTATCTATTCTATGTTTTTCATTTCTATTCCTTTAATGTCTATTCTGTCTTATCCTATTCTTTTATTTTCTGTTCTATTTTACTCTGTTGTTTTATTTGATATTCTATTCGAACTTCAGAAGACGGGTATATTCAAATTTTTTTATTCTTTTAATGTCTATACTATTTTATTCTATTTTACTCTATTCTTTTCTATTCTATTCTATTATATTCTATTCAAATTCATTCTGTTCAAAATTCGAATTTTGGAAGACAGGTATTGTTTTTTTTTTCCCTATTCTATTCCTTTAATTTCTATTCTTTTTTATTTATTCTATTCTATTTTATGCTGTTCTTTTCCATTCTATTCTTTTCTATTCTCAAATTCATTCTACTCAAAATTCGAATTTTGGCAGAGAGGTATATTCTGTTTCAGTCTATTGTTTTTTGCTATTCTATTCCTTTAGACTGAAACAGAATATACCTCTCTGCCAAAATTCGAATTTTGAGTAGAATGAATTTGAGAATAGAAAAGAATAGAATGGAAAAGAACAGCATAAAATAGAATAGAATAAATAAAAAAGAATAGAAATTAAAGGAATAGAATAGGGGAAAAAAAAACAATACCTGTCTTCCAAAATTCGAATTTTGAACAGAATGAATTTGAATAGAATATAATAGAATAGAATAGAAAAGAATAGAGTAAAATAGAATAAAATAGTATAGACATTAAAAGAATAAAAAAATTTGAATATACCCGTCTGCCAAAATTCTGATTTTAGAATAGAATGAATTCAAATAGAACATAAAAAGAATGGAGGAAAATAGAATAGAATAGAAATGGAAGGAATAGAATAGAAAGATCTTCCGAAATTCGGATTCACTCCAATGTAGGGGAGTCTGATGGGGACCCTCGTGGGGGGGTGGGGTGGGGTTCAAGGTTTTTTCTTTTTTTTTTTTTGGAATGCTTTTGCTTTGTATTACTGAGGAACGCAGGGACTGCGGTCTAACAACGGCGCGGCCTGAATGGGCGCCGCGCTTCTGTGTATGTCGGGGAAAGCGCACAATCTACGCACAGAGAAGGGGCGTGGCCCTGCGTTGCGGCTTGTTCCTGCGTGTGATTGGACCCTCCGAGGTTTGAGACTGATTGGCTAGGGGGCGGCCGGCTCACATTCGCCTCTAGGAGTCGCTGATCGACTCTCTCCGCACTTTAACCTCGAACTACCTCGGTGTCGGGTGTGATGTTGTTGTCAGGAGTTGGCAGAACTGGTTCCCCCCCCATCAGTGTATGGTGTCCCGGGGCCATGCAGGCCAGGAGAGTAAAGCGTGTTCCGGCAGAGGCTGAGCTGTTCATTGGCCGACACACCCGATCCGCGTTCTGCCCGCACATCGCGCCGCGCACATCACAGATCGGCCCCTAACTGCAGCCTGCTACCACGTTACAATGTACAGTCTGATCACTGGGGGAGGAAGTGACACAACGTCACAATGTACAGTCTGATCACTGGGGGGAGGAAATGACACAACGTTACAATGTACAGTCTGATCACTGGGGGAGGAAGTGACACAACGTCACAATGTACAGTCTGATCACTGGGGGGAGGAAATGACACAACGTTACAATGTACAGTCTGATCACTGGGGGGAGGAAGTGACACAACGTCACAATGTACAGTCTGATCTCTGGGGGAGGAAATGAAACAACGTCACAATGTACAGTCTGATCACTGGGGGAGGAAATGACACAACGTCACAATGTACAGTCTGTTCTCTGGGGGAGGAAATGACACAACGTCACAATGTACAGTCTGATCACTGGGGGAGGAAGTGACACAACGTCACAATGTACAGTCTGATCACTGGGGGAGGAAGTGACACAACGTCACAATGTACAGTCTGATCTCTGGGGGAGGAAATGAAACAACGTCACAATGTACAGTCTGATCTCTGGGGGAGGAAATGAAACAACATCACAATGTACAGTCTGATCACCGGGGGCAGGAAATGACACAATGTACAGGAGGACATTTGTGGGGGGGGTTGTGCTAGGATGGGGATTGGAGGAGGAGAATTTGTGCTGGGAGGGGGAGGGGATTTGTACTCCGAGGGGAAATTTTTAGGGGTGGAGGATTAGTGCCAGGAGCTGGACTTTTTTTTGGGGAGGGGATTTGTGCTAGTATGGGGATTGGGGGGAGGGGAATTTGAACTGCAGGAGATGGGGGGGGGGGGGGGGGTGGAATTTTTGCTTATTGGGGAAATTTGAGGGTGGAGGATTTGTGCAAGGAAGTTGACTTTTTTTTTTCAGGGGGGGGGGGGGGAATTTGTGGAGGGGAATTTGTGCTGGGAGGGGAAATTTGAGAGGTGGAGGATTTGTGTGAGGTGGATTTTTTTTTGGGGGGGGGAGATTTGTGCTAGGATGGGGATTGGGGGAGGGGAATGTGTACTGCAAGGGGTGGGGGAGAGGATGTGTGCTCATTGGGGAAATTTGAGGGGTGGAGGATTTGTGTAAAGTGGTTGACTTTTTTTGGGGGGGGGGGGGGTTTTGCTGGGTGGGTGGAATTTGTGCTCAGAGGGGAAATTTGAGGGGTGGAGGATTTGTGCGAGGTGGACCCTTTTTTTTTGGGGGGGGGGGGGGATTTGTGCTAGGTTGGGAATTGGAAGAGGGAAATTTGTGCTGGGGCATATAGGGAGAGAGGATTTGTCCTGGGGGGGGGCCCTGGGGAGAATGTGTTTCAGTGGGGGGGGGGGGGGTAGATTTGTTATGGGAGGAGGGGCAATTTATGCTCAGCAGGTAAACATGCAGATTAGTGCTTGTGTGTGTTTTTTATGGGGGGGGATATTTGCTGACACATAATGCTCATTCATTGGGGGGGGGGATCTTTGCTGACACATAATGCTCATTCATTGGGGGGGGGGGGGATCTTTGCTGACATATAATGCTCATTCATTTTGGGGGGGGGGGGGTTTGCTGACATATAATGCTCATTCATTTTGGGGGGGATGTTTGCTGACACACAATGCTCATTCATCTTGGGGGGGGGATGTTTGCTGACATATAATGCTCATTAATTTGGGGGGGGGGTTTGCTGACATATAATGCTCATTCATTTGGGGGGGGGGTTTGCTGACATATAATGCTCATTCATCTTGGGGGGGGGGGGATGTTTGCTGACAGATAATGCTCATTCATTTTGGGGGGTGGGGGGGATGTTTGCTGACATATAATGCTCATTCATCTTGGGGGGGGGGGATGTTTGCTGACACATAATGCTCATTCATTGGGGGGGGGGATGTTTGCTGACATATAATGCTCATTCATCTTGGGGGGGGGGGGGGGAATGTTTGCTGACACATAATGCTCATTCATCTTGGGGGGGGGGGGGGTTGCTGACATATAATGCTCATTCATCTTGGGGGGGGGGGGTTGCTGACATATAATGCTCATTCATCTTGGGGGGGGGATGTTTGCTGACATATAATGCTCATTCATCTTGGGGGGGGGATGTTTGCTGACATATAATGCTCATTCATCTTGGGGGGGGGGGGGGGATGTTTGCTGACATATAATGCTCATTCATCTTGGGGGGGGGGGGGGGGGGATGTTTGCTGACACATAATGCTCATTCATCTTGGGGGGGGGGGGGGGGGGTTGCTGACATATAATGCTCATTCATCTTGGGGGGGGGGGGATGTTTGCTGACATATAATGCTCATTCATCTTGGGTGTGGGGGGATGTTTGCTGACACATAATGCTCATTCATCTTGGGGGGGGGGGGGTTGCTGACATATAATGCTCATTCATCTTGGGTGTGGGGGGATGTTTGCTGACATAATGCTCACTCATCTTGTGGGGGGGGGGGGGCACAATTTGACATGCTTGCCCTTGGTTCTAGATGACCTTTCTGGGGGATCACAATTGGCTCTGGTCCCCGTCTGGGTAGATTGGACGGCGCACACACACACACAGACAGACGTAATCTGGTGTTGAGGAACAGAGCGCTCCTTGTATCTGAAGGACGTACATTGTATCATGTCGATCTGCTGCCACCCATCGCCCCGGGCCACCTCAGCTTGTAATAACTGGATACAAGTGGAACACGACGCAACGCGACGCAACCGCGAGGCTCCGACTGCCAAAGTCCATCTGCCGGGTGTTTACAAAGACGACTACTGGCGCAATCCAGAAGCAGCAGGTAGAGGTGATCCTCGGAGGTATTTCCCTGGAGGCTTCTAGGATGACGATTTTTTTTTTTCCTGTCCGTTGCACCCTTCAGACTTTGAGAGATGGAGAAATACGGGGCGTTCGTTCAGAAATCAGCCCTCCAGTTATTGGCCAACCCAAGCCCGGTTCTGCTGATTTCGACTCATTTCCTGTCCAGGAAAACACAATGAGAAGTCTGAGTAAATCGTTTTCCAAAGTGAGGGGGAAATCGCATCAGCTGAACAAATGTCAGCCACGGCTAATCTTCGATCTTCTTGTCTTTCATGTCAGACCAGATTCTTCCCCGTAGAGACATGAAGACCATTTGACCTGAATACGCACACAAGGAAACGAATAACAAGATCTGATGGCCTGGGAGGTGAAGATTAACTCTGAAGGCCCCAACGATGGCTGAAAGTAAAAAAACAAACACTTTGTGAGGACAGGAGAACAATAAAAGTCTTACCAATCTGATCGAATAAAATTCACAAATTATAATGCTAGATTCCCATACAAAGTCCCTGGCCATACGATGTGGGGAGGGTACAGTCAACTGGACAGGTTGGAAAATCTGGTGGAGTGCTACTGGAAGACAATTGGGCACCAACGTAATTCATCCCACCACCATCCAAGGTAGTGATCCCGCCACCGTCCAAGGTAGTGATCCCGCCACCGTCCAAGGTAGTGATCCCGCCACCGTCCAAGGTAGTGATCCCGCCACCGTCCATGGTAGGGATCCCGCCACCGTCCAAGGTAGCGTTCCCGCCACCGTCCAAGGTAGCGATCCCGCCACCGTCCAAGGTAGCGATCCCGCCACCGTCCAAGGTAGCGATCCCGCCACCGTCCAAGGTAGCGATCCCGCCACCGTCCAAGGTAGCGATCCCGCCACCGTCCAAGGTAGCGATCCCGCCACCGTCCAAGGTAGCGATCCCGCCACCGTCCAAGGTAGCGATCCCGCCACCGTCCATGGTAGGGATCCCGCCACCGTCCATGGTAGGGATCCCGCCACCGTCCATGGTAGGGATCCCGCCACCGTCCATGGTAGGGATCCCGCCACCGTCCATGGTAGGGATCCCGCCACCGTCCATGGTAGGGATCCCGCCACCGTCCATGGTAGGGATCCCGCCACCGTCCATGGTAGCGATCCCGCCACCGTCCATGGTAGCGATCCCGCCACCGTCCATGGTAGCGATCCCGCCACCGTCCATGGTAGCGATCCCACTACCTCCACAACAGTCCTCCATAGTATTCACGCCACCACTTCCATAGTAGATGTCCCACTACCTCCATACTAGCCATCCCTCCACTCCCATAGTAGCCATCTCAAAGCCTCCATAGTAGTCATCCTCCATGGCAGTCATCCCTCCGCTTCCACAGAAGTCATCCTGCATAGCAGTCACCCTACATAGTCATCTCTCCGCTTCCATAGTAGCCATCCTCCATAACAGTCATACCACCACTTCCATAGTAGATGTCCCGCTACCTCCATACTAGCTATCCTTCCACTTTTGTAATATTCATCTCAAAGCCTCCATAGTAGTCATCCCTCCACTTCCATAGTCATCTCTCCACTTCCATAATAGCCATCCTCCATAATAGTCATACCGCCACTCCCATAGTAGATGTCCCACTACCTCCATACTAGCTATCCTTCCAATTTCATAGTAGCCATCTCAAAGCCTCCATAGTAGTCATCCTCCATGGCAGTCATCCCTCCGCTTCCATAGTCATCTCTCCACTTCCATAGTAGCCATCCTCCATAACAGTCATAGCGCTACCTCCATACTACCTATCCTTCCACTTTCGCAGTAGCCATCTCAAAGCCTCCATAGTAATCATCCCTCTGCTTCCATAGTCATCCTTCCTGGCAGTCATCCCTCCACTTTCATAGAAGTCATCCTGCATAGCAGTCACCCTCCATAGTCATCTTTCCACTTCCATAGTAGCCATCCTCCATAATAGTCATACCACCACTTCCATAGTAGATGTCCTGCTGCCTCCATACTAGTCATCCCGCCACTTTCATATTGGGCATCTCACCACCTTCATAGCAGTCATCCCTCCGCTTCCATAGTAGTCCACCTCCACAGTAGTCATCGTCTCTCCAATTCCATAGTAGTCATCCTCCATAGTAGTCATACCACCACTTCCATAGTAGATGTCCCACTACCTCCATACTAGCCATCCCTCCACTTGTGTAGTAGCCATCGCACAGCCTCCATAGTAAACATCTCTCCGCTTCCATAGTAGTCCTCTGCCATAGTAGTCATCCTTCCTCTTCTATAATAGTCATTCTCCATAGTACACATCCCTCCAATTCTATAGATGTCCTATTACCTCCATACCAGCCATCCCTCCACTTTCATAGTAGTTATCCTCCCATAGTAGTCATCTCTCCACTTCCATAGTAGATGTCCCACTACTGGCATACCAGCCATCCCTTCACTGTTCATAGTGGTCATTCTCCATAGTAGTCATCCCTCTATTTTCATTGTAGTCCTCCTCCATAGTAGTCATCCCTCCACTTCCATAGTAGATGTCCCACTACCGGCATACCAGCCATCCCTCCACTCTCCATAGTAGTCATCCCTCCACTTTCGTTGTAGTTATACCCCCCACTTCCATAGTAGATGTCCCATTACCGGCATACCAGCCATCCCTTCACTGTTCATAGTGGTCATTCTCCATAGTAGTCATCCCTCCACTTTCGTTGTAGTCCTCCTCCATAGTAGTCATCCCTCCACTTCCATAGTAGATGTCCCACTACCGGCGTACCAGCCATCCCTCCACTCTTCATAGTGGTCATTCTCCATAGTAGTCATCCCTCCACTTTCGTTGTAGTCATACCCCCACTTCCATAGTAGATGTCCCATTACCTCCATACTAGCTACCCCTCTACTTTTGTAGTAGCCACCTCACAGCATCCATAGTAGTCATCCCCACCACCATCATACCTGTCATTCCACCACATCAATACTAGTCATCCCACCACATCCATAATCGTTATCCCACCACCTCCATAGTAGCCATCCCACCACTTTCATTCTCTTTTATTCCTCCTTTCTTTTTTCAGCCTAATCTTGTGTCCCATGTACAGTTTTGAAGAACATTTCTGTCTGCCTCTTTCATGATGGATCAGGCCCGTATGTTTTGAATGTCCTCATCAACAGGCAGCCTTATCTGATGAAACACTCGAAAAATTGATACGGAATCCCTTCCATGAATGGAAATGACAGTAATGTAGCAGGTGAGGGAAACTGGAAGGTTCATTCCTGAGATTTCAGAGAGGACTTAAATGCAACATAAGCCGAAAAGTGGAATTTTCAGTACTCTGTAGACGCAAAGCCGGGACCCAACCAGTCTATGGGGCTCAAGCTGTGGAAGCATGCAGTTTCACCAAATACACCACGGCGGGAAGACCGGGTCCAGCTGGAGATGGAGATAATCACAAGCAACAGATTCTAATAGTCCTTTATGGACCCAGTCGACAACACCGGTCACTCAGACATGTGAAGAGCACCTGACATGTGAAGAGCACCTGACATGTGAAGAGCACCTGACATGTGAAGAGCACCTGTCGTCCCACTAGTTTGACCAGCTTTATCTTGTCTGTAGGCTTGTAAAAAGATGAGGGAACTCGTGAATGTGCTGACATCCACCGGACCAACCAGGATGACATTTCAGGGTTGCTAACCTTCCGAAGTGAAATTTACTGACCCAACAAAATTTACTGACAGAGCCCGTTTTTATAATGACCATTCGAACAGTTGGCCAAAATGGCCGTTTTCATTGCAAAAATTGATATTTAAGCTACAAACCTGCAACTAGTGTGATTGGCAATGTGCGTAAGGTATATCAATAGGCAAAAAAAAAAATGTTCTCCTTTTTATATGAAGTTCAGGTTCATTATAACCCAGCGCAGAGTTCCCACTTACATCATAGTCTGCAGGGTTCCCCTTTCCATCAGGGTCTGCACAATTCCCCCTTTGCAATGTAAAGGAGATCTTTGAGGACTCTGATGTAAGGGTGAGTGCTGCAGACTCTGGTGTAAAGGGAAACTCTGATGTAAGGGGGTCTCTGGTCATCGGCAGTGGTGTATTTAGGTTTTGTGCTGCCCTAAGACCAGACCCCCCCCAGAGAGAGCCTGACCAACAACACCCCTGTCCCATTCCCCCTCCCCCCCCCCCCCCCCCACCTGAGAGAGCCTTCCGCTAACAGCTTGTGTCCTCTCTCAGATCCTACCTGGTGCCCATGCCACATATAACCCTTCTTCTGGGGGGCAGTGCTGCCCCTTTAAAAAATGCAGCCCTAGGCAAATGCCTTGTTTGCCTTGTGGTAAATACGTCCCAGGTCATCAGACCCCTCTCCCCCTTATGCAAGAGTTCACAGAGCTGCCCTGTACATCACTGTCCACAGGGTTCCCCTTTTACGTCGCTGTCCACAGAGTTCCCCTTTACACCGCTGTCCACAGGGCTCCCCCGTACGTCGCTGTCCACAGGGTTCCCCTTTTCACCACTGTCCACAGGGTTCCCCTTTTACGTCGCTGTCCACAGGGTTCCCCTTTACACCACTGTCCACAGGGCTCCGCCGTACGTCGCTGTCCACAGGGCTCCGCCGTACGTCGCTGTCCACAGGGTTCCCCCGTACATCACTGCTGCCCCCCTAAAAAAATGCCGCTCTAGGCAAATGTCTTGTTTGCCTTGTGGTAAATATGCCCCTGGTCATCAGACCCCTCCCCCCTATTCAAGAGTTCACAGAGTTGCCCTTTACATCGCTGTCCACAGGGTTCCCCCATACGTCGCTGTCCACAGGGTTCCCCCGTACGTCGCTGTCCACAGGCTTCCCCCGTACGTCGCTGTCCACAGGCTTCCCCCGTACGTCGCTGTCCACAGGGTTCCCCCCGTACGTCGCTGTCCACAGGGTTCCCCCCGTACGTCGCTGTCCACAGGGTTCCCCCCATACGTCGCTGTCCACAGGGCTCCCCCCCGTACACGGCTGTCCACAGGGCTCCCCCCGTACACGGCTGTCCACAGGGCTCCCCCCGTACACGGCTGTCCACAGGGCTCCCCCCGTACACGGCTGTCCACAGGGCTCCCCCCGTACACGGCTGTCCACAGGGCTCCCCCCGTACACGGCTGTCCACAGGGCTCCCCCCGTACACGGCTGTCCACAGGGCTCCCCCCGTACACGGCTGTCCACAGGGCTCCCCCCGTACACGGCTGTCCACAGGGCTCCCCCCGTACACGGCTGTCCACAGGGCTCCCCCCGTACACGGCTGTCCACAGGGCTCCCCCCGTACACGGCTGTCCACAGGGCTCCCCCCTACACGGCTGTCCACAGGGCTCCCCCGTACACGGCTGTCCACAGGGCTCCCCCGTACACGGCTGTCCACAGGGCTCCCCCGTACACGGCTGTCCACAGGGCTCCCCCATACGTCGCTGTCCACAGGGTTCCCCCATACAATGTACCAGTGAACTTCCTGTTCTAGTAATAGTTGTTTAAGGTGGCAATATCCAGTGCAAAATACATCTAATTCTTGCTGAATCACTTAAAATTCGAGCTGTGAGTGGCTCTGTTAGGATCCCGCTTTTGATCGACTTTTGTTGAGGTTTGTTCCACCAATATGTTTTTTTTAGCCCCTTCTATATTAGGACATCCCTCATAAGTTAACTTTTTAAAAGTGTTGGTTGGTGGGGCGCTCGGGTCTTCCAGTGGATTCTAACGGCGCCCTCTACACCAACCCTGATACATGGTAGGCAGATGACCTTCTTGTGTATTGACACCGAAATTGACCTCAGAAAGTGGTCATGTGTAATATGGACTTCCAGGATGAAGGCCGGGTCTTCATAAACCCTTTGTCTCCTTGAGCCAGATATAATCTCGTAATTCCATGAGACAATTGGCCCACAATAGGGTGTCTGCAAGCAAATGGTTACCTCGCCATGATGGCTAATCTATTGAGAGCAGACTACAACAAACACCTTAGACCTTGTCCAATCTCCACCATCATCAAAGCTTCCAGTGTAGACTCCTCCAAGGAGAAGGCCAGATAAACACCCATTGTCCTATGGGCTCTAAAATCTATTCATTTTGTTTTTCCCCAGCCTTGCATGTTTGTCTTTCTAGCAGGCTGAAATAAAATGGAAATTAGCTTGTGAGACTTTGCCTAGGGAGGAGGGAGTGCTGGCTGCTCATGTGTTTGGGGCCCCAAGAGGTTTGCTGGACCCTCTGTGGTAGAATTGATTAGAAGGGTCTCACCAGGGTCCTTCAAGCATATGAAGTTCTTAATTTCATCTCGAGACGCAATGAATGTCAACGAAGGACTGTGCATGAGTGACTTGAGAGTGCATGCAGCTGTGGAAGCGTAGGAGCGCGCTGACTTGCGTTGGACCCCCATAGCAGCCTCCATGCCTATGTGATGGCGAGGTGTGTGAGAATCCCCGACTGTGTATTACCCTTCATTGTTCTGTGCCTACAAATGGGCGCCAACGTAACAACATGCAAGAAGGACTTTCTTCCTTGTTAATGAAGCCTGACCTTGGAGAATGTGATATGAAGGCTGCTATTGCCAGCCTTCTTATCTCAAAAATGCCAGTTGCTTGGCTGTCATGTTGATCCAATGGCTTCCACAATCTGGACAGTAAGGCCCCAATCATCTCGTGCATTCTATTAAAGCAGAACTAAGGGCACCAAACTTCCCTCCTGTCTAGCGAGTCCCTCGCCAGCCCAGGCATCTTCTCCCTGGGTTCCGGTCATCTCCATTGGTTGGCGCGGGATGGCGTAACAGGCACAGGATTCTGTCATTCCGGCACAGGGCCAGCGATGTAAGCTGAGCTACATTTACATGCCACAGAAGCCTGCGAGCAAGTTGATGCATTTTATTGCATGTCTCTTCTTGAAGGATGCTTCTGAATGACTGAATCCTGTGTGTGCGCAGGAGTTGTGCCACCCTGCGCAAGCCAATGGAGATGCCCGGAACCCAGTAAGAAGATCGCTCCCTAAGGACCTACATGACCTTGTGCTGCTACCTCTGCTAACACCTGACTGATTCCAGAGGAGGAATTCTAATTCATAAATATATACACGCACTTCGTCACTGGAGCGCGACCGCTCACCTTCTCTCTCAGGCACTTTTTTTGGACACTCGCACTTTTCAGCTCATGCTCACGTGTGCGCGCTCTCTCTCTCTCTGGCTCACGTGTGCGCGCTCTCTCTCTCTGGCTCACATGTGCGCTCTCTCTCTCTGGCTCACGTGTGCGCTCTCTCTCTCTGGCTCACGTGTGCGCTCACTCTCTCTGGCTCACGTGTGCGCTCTCTCTCTCTGGCTCACGTGTGCGCTCTCTCTCTCTGGCTCACGTGTGCGCTCTCTCTCTCTCTGGCTCACGTGTGCGCTCTCTCTCTCTCTCTGGCTCACGTGTGCGCTCTCTCTCTCTCTCTGGCTCACGTGTGCGCTCTCTCTCTCTCTCTGGCTCACGTGTGCGCTCTCTCTCTCTCTCTGGCTCACGTGTGCGCTCTCTCTCTCTCTGGCTCACGTGTGCGCTCTCTCTCTCTCTGGCTCACGTGTGCGCTCTCTCTCTCGCTGGCTCACGTGTGCGCTCTCTCTCTCGCTGGCTCACGTGTGCGCTCTCTCTCTCGCTGGCTCACGTGTGCGCTCTCTCTCTCGCTGGCTCACGTGTGCGCTCTCTCTCTCGCTGGCTCACGTGTGCGCTCTCTCTCTCGCTGGCTCGCGCGCTCTCTCTGGCTCATGTGCACACACACGCTCTCTGGCTCATGTGCGTGCTCTCTCTCTCTGGCTCACGTGCGCTTGCTCTCTCTCTCTGGCTCACGTGCGCTTGCTCTCTCTCTCTGGCTCACGTGTGCGCTCTCACATGCTCTTTCTCATGCTCTGTCTTTCTGGCTTGTGCTCTCTTGGGCTTCTGCGCTCTTGAGCTCTCTCTCCTGGGTTCTTGCTTGCTCACATGCGCTCGCGCTCTCTCTGGCTCTCTCTCGAGCATACATTCATTCTCTCTCTCTCTTGGGCTTGCCCGCTCTCTCTCTGGCTTGCTCTCTTGTGTTCTCTCGCTCTCTCACGCTCGTTCTCTCTCCTCTGGCTCCAGCAGTGTTGGGTAGCTCCATTCTGGGTGGGGATGTTGGCGGAGCATCCAGTAAGGCTTGTTCTCACCTGTACAGTGCAGGGCGGGACAGAATCCATAACTGATCTGGTCTGATCTGGACTCTCCATTCTCTGTCTGTCTCATCCAAACTGCACAGCTTCCTCCTCCTTCTCCTCGTCCTCCTCCTCTCCGCAGCTTCTCCAAGGTAAGAGCTTGCAGCCTCCAGATCAGACTGGACTCAACTTCTCCGACTTCTCTCCAGCTCTGCCGACTCAGGATCTCCTCTCTGCTTCAGTAACAACTTTTTACTTCTTGTTGTCACTTTGTTGTGTTTAGACTTTGCTGGGTGTTGTGGGGAGATAATGATCAGCTGACTCAGGGAGACTCATAACACCTAAAGTGATACATTGTATCTGTAGGCGATAAAAGCTGCAACGTTTTGTCATGCGGGGATATTTGAGCGCTCACTATTTTTTTTTTTTTTTTTTATAATTTGCGTTTCCAACATTTTTTTTTTCCTTTTTTCCTTTTTTTTTTTTTTACCTCCACTTTAAAAATCCCAAAAATTTGCAAAGTTGTACAAAAGTCACATTTTGTTCGATAAATGCGTGAGACAGGCGGGTGTGTGTAATGTAATCCGATGATGGCCCCCCGGCCAGCTTGTATGGGTCTTCTTATTAATAGGAAAGAGACCAGAAAGTGGCGCCCCCGGGTAATACTTTGGCCATTGGGATACCCAGGGATGGAGGATTTTAAAATTGGAGAATCTCTGTGAGCTGGGGGCCGGGCGCACTTTATACAGCGGTTACGAACATCTGATCACCATAAGCGATCCTCAAATTGAGCGTCTCTGGCGGTTTCCAACCACCATTTGACGCAATGTGTGCCCGAAAAGAGAGTGTATGTGGATATGCAGCAGTTAACTAAAAAATATGTAATTTCAATCCAAAAAAGTTTACATTATCTTCGTGTGTGTGTGTGTAATTTCTTTTTTTTTTTTCTGTATTGTTGCATTTTTTTTTTTTTTTTTAATTCACGGTATTCTTGTATGATAATATTATTTATTTATTTTTTTGTTTTTTTAATTCAAGGTATTCTTGTATGATATTATTATTTATTTTTGTTTTTTTTTAATTCACGGTATTCTTGTATGATAATATTATTTATTTATTTTTTTGTTTTTTTAATTCAAGGTATTCTTGTATGATATTATTATTTATTTTTGTGTTTTTTTAATTCAAGGTATTCTTGTATGATTTTATTATTTATTATTATTATTTATTAATTATTTATTTATTTATTTTTAACTCAAGGTATTTTGCATGACTTAAATTCATGCAAGAATACCTTGAATTAAAAAAAAAAAAAAAAAAAATCAAGGTATTGTTGCATAATTTTTTTTTTTTAAATTATTATTTATGGTATTGCATGAATTGTTTTTTTTTTTTTTTATTTAATGTCAGGTATTATTATTTTTATTATTATTATTATTATTATTACTATTCTTATTCAAAGTCTTGCTGCATGGTTGTTGTTGTTGTTGTTGTTTTTTTTTTTTTTTCTTTTCTCCAAAGTACTGTAAGAGCTCTTACACATGTGCGGCTGGGGAGGGCAGTAAAAATAGACAGTTGAACCACGGTTTTAGCAGCCCATCTTCCCCACGATCACCTCCCCCTGCCTGAATATGAACCATACCGCTCATGGCTGCACACGCGCCACATTTGCAATACAGTGGAAAATGTAAACCGCACGGGGCCATGTTGCGCTGCCAAACACACATAATGCGGTTCAATGGGACCACCCTGCAACCGTCCTGCAATCCTGTGCAGTGCACGCGATATTGCGGCAATTATCGGGTTAAATTTAGGTGGAGACCTATCGCCTCCTCGCCACCTTTTTTTTAAAAACGTCGTGGATCGCTTTTCAGAGGAGCATCAGTCGCTGCCACAGGTGTGAACAAGCCGTGAAGCTGACATTCAACAAACTTGTGCTGCAGCTGCGTCTTTCCTGATGCCTTCCCAGTGACTGCGATTGATTCACCACCAGTGAATGTTTGTTTTGGTTCAAGTCACATTTTCTGCTTGATAAAGAAGCCCCTAAAAGCCGAGTTGTTAAATCTTGTTGCGACATTTTAAAAAGTTGCAAAACCTGAGCAATTATCTTCAGGGGGTGGCGGGGGGGTGGGGAGTATTCTGCATATTCCATGTATTTTAGGCAGATTTCCATATAACTCAATGGAAGTATGGATGACCATTCCAGGGCTGCACTCCACTTGGTTTGCATTGCATTTTTCCAGGGAATGCGCTGCGCGATTCCCCCCCACCCCCCAATTCATTTTGAAGGGGACTGAGCTACACTGGACGGCACCAAAACCAGTGCGTACGCTACTTTGAAAAACGCACCGCAACCAGATCCCACGGTACTTCTGCACCCCGTGAGGCAGTGCAGGTAAACGCACCGCAACCAGATCCCACGGTACTTCTGCACCCCGCGAGGCAGTGCAGGCAAACGCACCGCAACCAGATCCCACGGTACTGCCGCACCCCGCGAGGCAGTGCAGGCAAACGCACCGCAACCAGATCCCACGGTACTTCTGCACCCCGCGAGGCAGTGCATGCAAACGCACCGCAACCAGATCCCACGGTACTTCTGCACCCCGTGAGGCAGTGCAGGCAAACGCGCCGCAACCAGATCCCACGGTACTTCTGTACCCGGTGAGGCAGTGCAGGTAAACGCACCGCAACCAGATCCCACGGTACTTCTGTACCCGGTGAGCCAGTGCAGGCAAACGCGCCGCAACCAGATCCCACGGTACTGCCGCACCCCGCGAGGCAGTGCAGGCAACCGCAACCAGATCCCACGGTACTTCTGTACCCGGTGAGGCAGTGCAGGCAAACGCACCGCAACCAGATCCCACGGTACTTCTGTACCCGGTGAGGCAGTGCAGGCAAACGCGCCGCAACCAGATCCCACAGTACTGCCGCACCCCGCGAGGCAGTGCAGGCAAACGCGCCGCAACCAGATCCCACGGTACTGCCGCACCCCGCGAGGCAGTGCAGGCAAACGCGCCGCAACCAGATCCCACGGTACTGCCGCACCCCGCGAGGCAGTGCAGGCAAACGCGCCGCAACCAGATCCCACGGTACTTCTGTACCCGGTGAGGCAGTGCAGGTAAACGCGCCGCGACCAGATCCCACGGTACTTCTGTACCCCGTGAGGCAGTGCAGGCAAAGGCACCGTAACCAGATCCCTCGTACTTCCGCACCCCGTGAGGCAGTGCAGGCAAAGGCACCGCATTTGGCGACTTACATTTGGGGTGTAGTTAACATTGACATCTGCTGCAGGGGGCAACTGCGGTGCATTTTGAACGCGGTGCCGGAAACGCTTCCCGCGCCGAGTTCTGGTGTGAACGGGCCATAGATGCAGAAAGCCATCGGGTAGCAGAGGTAGACGTGCATCTAAATCTGCTTTCCCCTGAAACCTGATCTGCGTTCAGATCGCGCTTCAGAGGCGGTTAGGAAGCGATGCATCCCCTCCTCAGCGTCTTTTTCGACCCCATTTTTTTGTGACAATTGTACCGCAACTGCTTGAATGTGGCACCGCCCGCCAATTATTATATGTCACATAAACATTGCCGAGGGCGAAACATCGCAACCGCGGCACAGGAACGCCCCCCCCCCCATCCTTTGTGATCTGCATTCGAACGCATACGCGCGATTGAATGCATAGGCCAGGTTTTCATGGCCTCCAGCAGAGCCAAACCCTGTTTTTTAGTTTTGGATGGAGTGAGGCAAGGGTTAGAACCCCCGGCCGGATCTTATTGCACCAAATCTCAGAAAGCGGGCGCACTCCAACGCAAATCCTCTGCGGTATTTTTGAGGGCACGTCAAACATGTGAGAGTTGGCACCATATACAGTGATGGCCCCAAACTCCCTAGCGGTGGTGTTCTGGGGGTCTGGTTCTGGGTGGATTTGTTCTGAGATGTCCCCACTGGTGGGATTTCCCATCACTTCCTGTCCCGGGGAGAAAGTTTCTCCAAAGTGCTGGAATTCCCATCTTTAGACGGATCGCATTGCATCCCTTCAGTTCTATGATTTCCTGTTTTGGTTTCTTAAGCTGGCCGCACAGCACTAGAATTCCGTTTTTTTTAAATGTTCATTTTCAGAACTTTCTTTCAGCATTTTCGACTACAGTGACTCAATTGTGAGCATTTGTTGCAGGTTAAAGGTGGGGGGAGGTCAGATTGAGGAACATCTCAGGTGAAGGTTAGGGGGCCATGTGCAGACACCCCTTGACCAACCAATCTGGGATCCTAGACAAGGGGTCTCCAAACAAGGGGCCAGTATAGTGTTCAGATTTTTTGGAAATGTTCCGGTCTTGGTGGTCGGTGAGAGTAAACCATGCCTGTGGACAGGAGGAGAAGGAATAGTAACCAAACATTGGTGTTGGGGAGGAATGGTGCCTCATCATATGTGTCAGTGGAACGAATGGAGCCCCATCATTGGTGTCAGGAGGCGCGGTGCCCCATCATTGGTGTCAGGAGGCGCGGTGCCCCATCATTGGTGTCTGGAGCCGGGGCGGACTGACAACTCATGGGGCCCCCGGGCAATAGGGGATCATGGGGCCCCTGTGTCCTTGCCCACACTCAAAGCATATCCAAAAAAGCCTATAAAAGGTGCCAGGGGCATTTCATGGGGCCCCCTACTGACCCAGGCAGTGCCTGAGTGCTCAAATGGTCAGTCCACCCCTGGTCAGGAGGAACAGTGTCCCATCATTGGTGTCCATGGGAAGAATAGTGCCCCATCATTGGTGTCCATGGGAAGAATAGTGTCCCATCATTGGTGTCAGTGGAGGGAATCGTGTCCCAACATTGGTGTCCATGGGAAGAATAGTGTCCCATCATTAGTGTCAGCGGGAGGAATAGTGCCCCATCATTGGTGTCCATGGGAAGAATAGTGTCCCATCACTGGTGTCCGTGGAACGAATGGTGACCCATCAGTAGTTGCGGGAGGAATGGTGCCCCATCAGTGGTGTTGAGAGGAACGGTGTCCCATCATTGGTGTCCATGGGAAGAATAGTGTCCCATCATTGGTGTACTGAAAATTGGCCTGGACTGGAAGAGGGTGAAAGTGTCCGGACTGGAAGGGGGGAAAGTGTCCGGACTGGAAGGGGGGAAAGTGTCGGGACTGGAAGGGGGGGAAAGTGTCGGGACTGGAAGGGGGGGAAAGTGTCGGGACTGGAAGGGGGGGAAAGTGTCGGGACTGGAAGGGGGGGAAAGTGTCGGGACTGGAAGGGGGGGAAAGTGTCGGGACTGGAAAGGGGGGAAAGTGTCGGGACTGGAAGGGGGGGGGAAAGTGTCGGGACTGGAAGGGGGGGAAAGTGTCGGGACTGGAAGGGGGGGGAAAGTGTCGGGACTGGAAGGGGGGGGAAAGTGTCGGGACTGGAAGGGGGGGGAAAGTGTCGGGACTGGAAGGGGGGGGGGGGGAAGTGTCGGGACTGGAAGGGGGGGGGGAAAGTGTCGGGACTGGAAGGGGGGGGGGAAAGTGTCGGGACTGGAAGGGGGGGGGGAAAGTGTCGGGACTGGAAGGAGGGGGGAAAGTGTCGGGACTGGAAGGGGGGGGAAAGTGTCGGGACTGGAAGGGGGTGACAGTGTCGGGACTGGAAGGGGGTGACAGTGTCGGGACTGGAAGGGGGTGACAGTGTCGGGACTGGAAGGGGGTGACAGTGTCGGGACTGGAAGGGTGGGGGAAGCGTCCGGACTGGAAGTGGTTAAAAAGAGACAACTTCTCAAAAGATCTGTAGATCCAGAAATAGTTCCTTTTGGCATAAACCACATGAAAAAATTGAAATGTCACCGAATTTCTTCGTTGCCCTCCATGGCGAGGATCGCTCTACTAAAACAGTTCTTATGAGGCAAATGAACTGGAAAATTGTACATTTAAGACGTCGATCCAGCGTGTACGGGCAGCTTTCCGCCCAGAGTGAGAACTTCCACTGAATTATTTCGATGTTTTTTGTTTCGGAGGTGCGATTATCTCATGTTTCTGCTCGTTGCGTCTTGTTTATCTTGCCGGGTTTTCCTTTTTTTTTTTTTTTTTTTTTTTTTTTTGTCCAATCTCCTGAGAAAATCCTAAAATGACTTTTATGTTTAGGGAGTTGTCATTGAACTGATCGATGTTCAGGGAGTTGTCATTGAACTGATCGATGTTCAGGGAGTTGTCATTGAACTGATCGATGTTCAGGGAGTTGTCATTGAACTGATCGATGTTCAGGGAGTTGGGTTAGGTGGAGAGTTGGCATGATATTGACAAAGGAGGAAGGGTACTTGGCAATGAATTGATCAATTTTTATTTATTTTTTTTTTCCATAATACATTTTTTTTATTTGGTTTTACAAATACAGGCGTACCTCGATTTACGAATTTAATTCGTTCCGCGGGACTTTTCGTGTTGCGAAACATTCGTAAACCAAAACATGGTCAGAAAAAAATTGTAAATGCATTGAAAACCAATTAAAACTTTTTTTTTTTTTTTTACTTTTTTTTTTCTGACCTCAAACGGATTAATTGGTTTTCAATGCATTTACAATTTTTTTAAATCATGTCCCTGTACAGTATTTATGCCTTTTTAAAGTGCGCTTTATGAAGAGTTTTGAACAGATAAAAATGTTGACTTTTTTCTGACCTCCGGAACGGATTAATTGGTTTTCAAAGCATTTATGAATATTTTTGAATCATGTCCCTGTACAGTATTTATGCCTTTAAAGTGCACTTTATAAAGAGTTTTGAACAGATAAAACTTTTTTTACTTTTTCTGACCTCCGGAACGGGTCAGCTGTTCAAAACTCTTTATAAAGTGCACTTTAAAGGCATAAATACTGTACATATGAAAAGGAGGAGGGGTTATGGAGAGTAGGGTGGGGCAGATGAGGAGGAGGAGGAGGAAGGGTTATGGAGAGGAGGATGGGGCAGATGAGGAGGGGTTATGGAAAGGAGGATGGGGCAGATGATGATGAGGAGGAGTTATGGAGAAGGAGGAGGGGTTATGGAGAGGAGGCTGGGGCAGATGAGAATGATGGGGCAGATGAGAAGGAGGAAAGGGTTATGGAGAGGAGGATGGGGCAGATGAGGATGGAGATGATGGAAAGGAGGGTGCAGCAGAGGAGGGGTTATGGAGATGAGGGGGAGGAGGGGTTTTGGAGAGGAGGATGGGGCAGATGAGAAGGAGGAGTGGTTATGGAGAGTAGGATGGGGCAGATGAGGCGGAGTTATGGAGAAGAGGATGGGTCAGATTAGAAGGAGGAGGGGTTATGGAGAGAAGGATGTGGCAGATGAGAATGATGGGGCAGATGAGGAGGAGGAGGGGTTATGGAGAGGAGGATGGGGCAGATGAGGATGGAGATGATGGAGAGGAGGGTGCAGCAGAGGAGGGGTTTGGAGAGGAGGATGGGGCAGATGATGAGGAGGAGTTATGGAGAAGAGGATGGGGCAGATAAGGAGGAGGGGTTATGGAGAGGAGGATGGGGCAGATGAGAATGATGGGGCAGATGAGATGGAGGAGGGGTTATGGAGAGGAGGATGGGGCAGAAGAGGATGGAGAGGAGGGTGCAGCAGAAAAGGGGTTATGGAGATGTGGAGGAGGAGGGGTTTTGGAGAGGAGGATGGGGCAGATGAGGAGGGGTTATGGAGATGGGAGGAGGAGGAGGGGTTTTGGAGAGGAGGATGGGGCAGATGAGGAGGGGTTATGGACATGCGGGGAGGAGAAGGCTCAGTTCTTCTTCATTTTTTTTTTTATGCATTATAAAGTAGGCAGGGCTGACACCACCTGCTTATGAATTCATGGCTGCGTTGTCATGTCAGAGAGGATGCTGGGAGTACACTGTATTCCTGGATCCAGCGCAGGTATCTCTCTGTACTCGCAGTGTGTATAAAGGGATCAATCACGGACAATGTTTGTATTCCGGAGATGTAGGAAATATTTTTTTACCCTGATTTTTTTTTTCTTATTTTGACACTTTGCACCCCAGTGAGCCGCGCTGAGCGCTCCTATTAAACGATCCAGAACAAACATCTGTGAACGAGCCGCAGGTCGATAAGTCAGTAACAATGAGTTGCCGGTCGGGTTGTTCGCCGTCTTTTATGGTTTGTTGGTTTTCTGATACATGAGTTTATTGGGCGATGGCGGTGCGCGCGGTGCGTTGTGTTTGCTGCACGCTGTGTACTTTTATCTTCTATGGGCTTTGTATTCTAATGACGGCTCTGGTGTGATCGCCGTCTGCGCCCTCGTCTGTACGCTCCGGATTATTCCCGCTATGACCGGCCATGGGCGGTGGAAGAGCCTCCAGGCTTGAGATGTTCTTCTGATTGTATGAACCCCCCAAGGCCTGGATCCACGCCAATTGTTTTTGTTTTGATGCGTATTGAAATCAATGGAGATGCATGTCATGGCATTGACGCATCTTGGTGCATGAAAACGCAGCAAGACGCACGGTTCTGCGCATTGCCGTTCAATACAAAGTGCATTGCAACGTGTCTGGGAAGACGTTTTTTCTCCGACCTCACCAGCTGCCCGGGCCGGTATTGAGGCTACAGAAAGCCAGGCATGTAGCATTTCCAGATGGCAGCCCCTGTATGTTACCCTCTGAGAGCCATCGGTTCCTTCTCGTGATTACCGGGGGCCTGTAGTGACCGTGCGGTCCATACATCAGCAGATTGGTGTCGGACTTGGAGATGTGGTCGCAATGACTTTCAGCTGTTTATGGATCTGTAAACTGTCAGGTTGTTTACACGTGTCAGAAAAAGAACACATTTTTGGAGACAGAAAATCTTGTGTTCTAAAAATTATTTCTTTTGTGCCAAATCTGGTGTGGCCCTAAAAATTGGCCCTCGAGGGCAGAGCTCTATCCAGCTGCCTAATATACTACGTCAAGAACTTGTCAAGTCACGTTCTGTCCCTTGTACCAAAGTTCCCCTCACCAAACCTGTCTGACTGGCAATATAATGCCTGAAGGTGTCCTGGCCCCGAGGGGCCCTAAGGCATGAAGAGGGGACTGGAGGGCTGAGCCTGGACCCCTTACTGCATGCTGGGGGGGGGGGGGGGGAGGGGCAGAGCTGACCCATTTCACTACATTGGGCTTTTCTCCAAAAATTTATCCAGATCGAGGAAATGTAACCAACCAGCCTCCAAATTTTCTTTTTCTTGTATTTCTTTTCCCGTTTCTCTCGCTCCCCCCTCTCTCACTCGATCTTCCCCCTCTCTCTCTCCGCCCTCTCCTGCTCGCCCCCTCTCCCCCCCTCTCTCGCTCTCCCCCCCTCTCTCGCTCTCCCCCCCTCTCTCGCTCTCCCCCCTCTCTCGCTCTCCCCCTCTCTCTCTCGCTCTCCCCCTCTCTCTCTCTCGCTCTCCCCTCTCTCTCTCTCGCTCTCCCCCTCTCTCTCTCTCGCTCCCCCCTCTCTCTCTCTCGCTCCCCCCCCTCTCACTCTCTCTCTCCCCCCTCTCACTCTCTCGCTCTCCCCCCTCTCACTCTCTCGCTCTCCCCCCTCTCACTCTCCCCCCTCTCACTCTCTCGCTCTCCCCCCTCTCACTCTCTCGCTCTCCCCCCTCTCACTCTCTCGCTCTCCCCCCCTCTCTCACTCTCTCGCTCTCCCCCCTCTCTCTCTCTCGCTCTCCCCCCTCTCTCTCTCTCGCTCTCCCCCCTCTCTCTCTCTCGCTCTCCCCCCCTCTCTCTCTCTCGCTCTCCCCCCCTCTCTCTCTCTCGCTCTCCCCCCATCTCTCGCTCTCCCCCCATCTCTCGCTCTCCCCCATCTCTCGCTCTCCCCCCATCTCTCGCTCTCCCCCCATCTCTCGCTCTCCCCCCATCTCTCGCTCTCCCCCCATCTCTCGCTCTCCCCCCATCTCGCCCTCTCTCGCTCTCCCCCCATCTCTCGCTCCTCCCCCCATCTCTCGCTCCTCCCCCCATCTCTCGCTCCTCCCCCCATCTCTCGCTCCTCCCCCCATCTCTCGCTCCTCCCCCCATCTCTCGCTCCTCCCCCATCTCTCGCCCTCTCGCTCCTCCCCCCATCTCTCGCCCTCTCGCTCCTCCCCCCATCTCTCGCTCTCGCTCCTCCCCCCATCTCTCGCTCTCCCCCCATCTCTCGCTCTCTCGCTCCTCCCCCCATCTCTCGCTCCTCCCCCCATCTCTCGCTCCTCCCCCCATCTCTCGCTCCTCCCCCCATCTCTCGCTCTCTCGCTCCCCCCCATCTCGCTCCCCCCCATCTCTCGCTCCCCCCATCTCTCGCTCTACCCCATCTCTCGCTCTACCCCATCTCTCGCTCTACCCCATCTCTCGCTCTACCCCATCTCTCGCTCTACCCCATCTCTCGCTCTACCCCATCTCTCGCTCTACCCCATCTCTCGCTCTACCCCATCTCTCGCTCTACCCCATCTCTCGCTCTCCCCCCATCTTTCGCTCTCTCGCTCCTCCCCCCATCTCTCGCTCCTCCCCCCATCTCTCGCTCCTCCCCCCATCTCTCGCTCCTCCCCCCATCTCTCGCTCCTCCCCCCATCTCTCGCTCTCCCCCCATCTCTCGCTCTCCCCCCATCTCTCGCTCTCACCCCATCTCTCGCTCTCCCCCCATCTCTCACTCTCCCCCCATCTCTCGCCCTCTCGCTCCTCCCCCCATCTCGCCCTCTCGCTCCCCCCCCCCATCTCGCCCTCTCGCTCCCCCCCCCATCTCTCGCTCTCCCCCATCTCTCGCTCTCCCCATCTCTCGCTCTCCCCCCATCTCTCGCTCTCCCCCCATCTCTCGCTCTCCCCCCATCTCTCGCTCTCCCCCCATCTCTCGCCCTCTCCGCTCCTCCCCCCATCTCTCGCTCCTCCCCCCATCTCTCGCTCCTCCCCCCATCTCTCGCTCCTCCCCCCCATCTCGCCCTCTCGCTCCTCCCCCCCATCTCTCGCTCCCCCCCCATCTCTCGCTCCCCCCCCCATCTCTCGCTCCTCCCCCCCATCTCTCGCTCCTCCCCCCCATCTCTCGCTCCTCCCCCCCATCTCTCGCTCCTCCCCCCATCTCTCGCTCCTCCCCCCCATCTCTCGCTCCTCCCCCCATCTCTCGCTCCTCCCCCCATCTCTCGCTCCTCCCCCCATCTCTCGCTCCTCCCCCCATCTCTCTCGCTCTCTCTCGCTCTCCCCCGTCTCTCTCTCTCTCTCTCTCGCTCTCCCCCCCATCTCTCTCTCTCTCTCTCTCGCTCTCCCCCATCTCTCTCTCTCTCTCTCTCGCTCTCCCCCCATCTCTCTCTCTCTCTCTCTCTCGCTCTCCCCCCATCTCTCTCTCTCGCTCTCTCGCTCTCCCCCCATCTCTCTCTCTCGCTCTCTCTCTCTCTCTCTCCCCCCATCTCTCTCTCTCGCTCTCTCTCTCTCTCTCTCCCCCCATCTCTCTCTCTCTCTCTCTCGCTCTCCCCCCATCTCTCTCTCGCTCTCTCTCGCTCTCCCCCCATCTCTCTCTCGCTCTCCCCCTTCTCTCTCTCTCTCTCTCGCTCTCCCCCTTCTCTCTCTCTCTCTCTCGCTCTCCCCCCTTCTCTCTCTCTCTCGCTCTCCCCCCTTCTCTCTCTCTCTCTCTCTCTCGCTCTCCCCCCTTCTCTCTCTCTCTCTCTCTCGCTCTCTCCCCCCCTTCTCTCTCTCTCTCTCTCGCTCTCCCCCTTCTCTCTCTCCCCCCTTTCTCTCTCTCTCCCCCCCTCCCCTCTCTCCCTTTCTCCCCTCCCTCTCTCTCGTGCTCTCTTCCCGCCTCTCTTTCTCTCTCTCTTGCGCTCTCTCCCCCTTCTCTTTCTCTCTCGCACTCATCCATCAAACAAGGGATCATTGGCTGAGCCTACTGGTTTGACAATGTAGCAGAAAATGTCTATTGGGCTCAAAACAGAAACTCCTGGACAGAAATCTCTAACAGGAGAACAAATGAATCTGTGATTTTGCCTGCTTCTGTGGCCAAGTGTTTTGTTTTGTTTTTTTTTTCAATGGAATGTCCCTTTTACGCAGGTCATGACGCACATCAGTGCTGTGACCATGTGAATGAGCCCCTATGCTGTATCACAACAGTACAGAGCAGTGTAAGTATCAATGTTACTTTGTAACCTTCGATCGGTCACCAGGAAAATCTGAGCTTATGACGAATTGGAAGGACGAACTGATGTTTTCCTAGTTGGGAACATCTGGGGATTTGCAGGTGGCGTGGTTGGGGGGGGGGGGGGGGTTGTTTGCATTTCCAGGCACCGCAGAGGTAACACAAATAGCTGAGTTCTGAGCCTTGCTCCCCCCTCCTCCATGTCGCTGTGCGCTCAGCGCCCGGATACAGTTTCCAGCCTTGTGTAGGAGCCGCCTGTAGATGAATGGACACTGAGGTCAGCGTGATATCTGAATCCTGAAGATTTGTAAACACTCAGCAAGCCCTGATCTGGGCGGCGTCCAACTATGCTGGATTCGGCTCGCCAAATATTGTCGGAGACGAAAAAACCCCAACAACGCATATTTCCAGCGTCCGGCCCGCAAGTTCTGCCGCGAGGCGAATGATCCTCCACTTTGCTCCGCCATACCTTGATGTAGGAGCCGCCTAATTCTCCGTGACGCGTTGAAGTGTACGAACGTCATATATAGCACGTTACCCGTCTGATTTGTATTGCAACGCACCTTCATGTGCTGCCACGCCCCACAACGCAGGAGCACCGCCTCATCGCATTCTGCTGCCACGCCCCACAACGCAGGAGCACCGCCTCATCGCATTCTGCTGCCACGCCCCACAACGCAGGAGCACCGCCTCATCGCATTCTGCTGCCACGCCCCACAACGCAGGAGCACCGCCTCATCGCATTCTGCTGCCACGCCCCACAACGCAGGAGCACCGCCTCATCGCATTCTGCTGCCACGCCCCACAACGCAGGAGCACCGCCTCATCGCATTCTGCTGCCACGCCCCACAACGCAGGAGCACCGCCCATTCTGCTGCCACGCCCCACAACGCAGGAGCACCGCCCATTCTGCTGCCACGCCCCACAACGCAGGAGCACCGCCCATTCTGCTGCCACGCCCCACAACGCAGGAGCACCGCCCATTCTGCTGCCACGCCCCACAACGCAGGAGCACCGCCCATTCTGCTGCCACGCCCCACAACGCAGGAGCACCGCCCATTCTGCTGCCACGCCCCACAACGCAGGAGCACCGCCCATTCTGCTGCCACGCCCCACAACGCAGGAGCACCGCCCATTCTGCTGCCACGCCCCACAACGCAGGAGCACCGCCCATTCTGCTGCCACGCCCCACAACGCAGGAGCACCGCCTCATCGCATTCTGCTGCCACGCCCCACAACGCAGGAGCACCGCCTCATCACATTCTGCTGCCATGCGCAGGGGTGGACTGACAATTCATGGGGCCCCCGGGCAATAGGGGATCATGGGGCCCCTGTGCCCTTGCCCAAACTCAAAAAAGCCTATGAAAAAGGTACCGGGGCATCTCATGGGGCCCCTACTGACCCTGGGCCCTCGGCCAGTGCCCGAGTTTCTAAATGGTCAGTAAGCCCCTGGCCACGCCCCACAATGCAGGAGCACTGCCTCATCGCATTCTGCTGCCACGCCCCACAATGCAGGAGCACCGCCTCATCGCATTCTGCTGCCACGCCCAGGGGTGGACTGACAATTCATGGGGCCCCCGGGCAATAGGGGATCATGGGGCCCCTGTGCCCTTGCCCAAACTCAAAAAAGCCTATGAAAAAGGTACCAGGGGCATCTCATGGGGCCCCTACTGACCCTGGGCCCTCGGCCAGTGCCCGAGTTTCCAAATGGTCAGTACGCCCCTGGCTACGCCCCACAACGCAGGAGCACCACCTCATCGCATTCTGCTGCCCAGCAAAATAAACGAAACTTCAGTGCTGTGATGCATGTTACGTGTTACTGCGCATTGCGTTGCCACAACACAGTGATGGTCCAGCTCCACAGGGCTAGGAATATGCATCCCTGACCCCATCATTTACCAATGGGAGCATATTGGTTATAAATAGGACCCCAATATTTGGTAACAGGACCCCGTTTGGTATTACTACCCTATTATTTGGTAAAAGGAATGCGCTGTTTGGTACTAGGACCCCGTTGTTTTTTACTAGGACCCCATTATTTGGCAGTAGGACCCCATGTTTTGGTAATAGGATCCCATTATTTGATGATAGCAGCCCGTTTTAGTAATATGACCCTGTTTGGTAACAGGACCCCGTTTGGTATTACTACCCTAATATTTGGTACTAGGACCCCATTGTTTGGTACTAGGACCCCATTGTTTGGTACTAGGACCCCATTGTTTGGTAATAGGATCCCATTATTTAATGATAGCAGCCCGTTTTAGTAATATGACCCTGTTTGGCAATAGGACTGCGCTGTTTGGTACCAGGACCCCATTGTTTGGTACCAGGACCCCATTGTTTGGTACCAGGACCCCATTGTTTGGTACCAGGACCCCATTGTTTGGTAATAGGACCCCATTATTTGGCATTAGGATCCCATTGTTTGGTAACAGGACCCCCTTTGGTATTACTGCCCTATTATTTAGTAATAGGACCCCATTATTTGGCAATAGGACTGCGCTGTTTGGTACTAGAACCCCGTTGTTTGGTGATTGGACCCCATTATTTAGCAATAGGACTGTTGTTTGGTAATAGGACCCCATTGATTGGCAATAGGACCCTGTTGTTTGTTATTAATACCCTGTGTTTTGGTAATAGGGTCCCACTATTTGGTGATAGCAGCCAGGTTTAATAATAGGACCCTGTTGTTTGGTGTTAGGATCCCATTATTTGGCATTTCCTCAATGTACGGTCTGATCACTGGGGGAGGGGAGACTGAGGAAATGCCTCCTCCTCCTTCTACAAAGTTACAATGTACGGTCTGATCACCGGGGGAGGGGAGACTGAGGAAATGCCTCCTCCTCCTTCTACAAAGTTACAATGTACGGTCTGATCACTGGGGGAGGGGAGACTGAGGAAATGCCTCCTCCTCCTTCTACAAAGTTACAATGTACAGTCTGATCACCGGGGGAGGGGAGACTGAGGAAATGCTTCCTGCAGCAAAGTGAAGTTTAAGGAAAAGCTAAAAAAAATTGTATTTTTTTAACCCTTCTATATCCGGGTTTCCAGCCCAGACTGGGATAGGTAGGTCAGAGGTGTGCGAAGATTTTCTGCGCGGATGCACAGACGCCGCCAGGTTCCGGCCGGTGGCCAGTGTAGCGCACAGCTGCAGCTTATTAACGCACCAATCCCGCCTCACGTGTGCGCCATCGGTGTCTGCCAGGTCCTGGATACCAGCGGTCCTGCGCCCACTCGCGCCGTGGAGGGGGGGGAGGGGCGCTCATTCAGCGGGTTTAGTTCCGCTCTTGTTAGTCGCTGTTCCCGGAGTGCAGCTTTGAAGAAAAGTTGTTGTGTTGCAGGTGTAGGGTCCTTTAAATGCTTAAAGGGGAACTCCGACCAATAATCAGATCACCTCCATGTATTGTGTCACCTAAGAAAATCTAACTTTCAAATCCGAATGTATTCCCTTTATGCGGATTCCGTGTACAGCGGCGTGCTTAGAATTCGCGTTCCTCGGCGCCGGTTGGCTGCGGCCCAGCTCCTTTTATAGAGTAGAAATGCATAATGGAAGCGTCTGCAGCGTGAAGATGAACAGGTGGTTAGCAGGAGCCGCCATCTTTAATGCCTACAAGGCAGCCATACGTGACACCGGAGGATTCGGTTACTCCGAAGAAATGTAGGATGTCAGCTGACCATGGTGGGGGAGGGGAGGGGCAGTAATATGGAGTAAGTCCATGTACTTCCATGACACCAATCTTGCAGTGCTGGTGTCAAAGGTGCAGTGCCCACCAGAGGCACAATCTGCAGGGAGTTCTAGGGACATTAGAGTGTAAGCTCCTCTGGTACAGAGACTGATGTGACTGTGGGGGAGGGGACATTAGAGCGTAAGCTCCTCTGGTACAGAGACTGATGGGACTGTGGGGGAGGAGACATTAGAGTGTAAGCTCCTCTGGTACAGAGACTGATGGGACTGTGGGGGAGGGGACATTAGAGCGTAAGCTCCTCTGGTACAGAGATTGATGGGACTGTGGGGGAGGGGACAGAGCGTATGCTCCTCTGGTACAGAGACTGATGGGACTGTGGGGGAGGGGACAGAGCGTAAGCTCCTCTGGTACAGAGACTGATGGGACTGTGGGGGAGGGGACATTAGAGCGTAAGCTCCTCTGGTACAGACTGATGTGACTGCGGGGGAGGGGACATTAGAGCGTAAGCTCCTCTGGTACTGGGACTGTGGGGGAGGAGGCATTAGAGCGTAAGCTCCTCTGGTACAGAGACTGATGGGACTGTGGGGGAGGGGGCATTAGAGCGTAAGCTCCTCTGGTACAGAGACTGATGGGACTGTGGGGGAGGGGACAGAGCGTAAGCTCCTCTGGTACAGACTGATGGGACTGTGGGGGAGGGGACATTAGAGCGTAAGCTCCTCTGGTACAGACTGATGTGACTGCGGGGGAGGGGACATTAGAGCGTAAGCTCCTCTGGTACTGGGACTGTGGGGGAGGGGACATTAGAGCGTAAGCTCCTCTGGTACAGAGACTGATGTGACTGTGGGGGAGGAGGCATTAGAGCGTAAGCTCCTCTGGTAAAGAGATTGATGTGACTGTGGGGGAGGGGACATTAGAGCGTAAGCTCCTCTGGTACAGAGACTGATGTGACTGTGGGGGAGGAGGCATTAGAGCGTAAGCTCCTCTGGTAAAGAGATTGATGTGACTGTGGGGGAGGGGACATTAGAGCGTAAGCTCCTCTGGCACAGAGTGGTCTCTATACAGCACTGCTGACCATGAACAATTCCTCTGCAGAGGTCCATTGGGCGGTCTTGTGGAGTTGGTTCCATAATGGGGAACATTCTAGAACAACATGAAAAGCCTTCTTCAACCTTTTGCAGATTGTTGGCGGCCATTTCTCTGCAACCTTTTTATTGGGTAATCCAGCGATTGTAACAAATTGTGTTTTAAATGATATAATCCAGCCGGTGATTTATTCGCAATTCTTTTCACGCCCAACGTTGGCTGTTGTAGTTTTGCTTGAAGTGTTGCCCAACATCTCCTCCTAATTCCGTGAGGTGGAGATAAACGCTCTTTTCTCAGTGGGAGCGCCGTGCCAGCCTTGAGCGAATGGTGACGAATGTTGCAATAAAGACGTGTTTGTGCCGGAGGATTCCATTGTCGGAGGGCTTCTCCTCGGTGCTCGTCCGGCAGGTGAAGGTCACCATAGACTCCGTGTAATCTTCTATCTTCTCTGTCAAGCCAGATTTCCCAACCTTCCAAGATCAGAAGGAAGGACACCTTCCATGACACCAATCTTGGTGCAGAATGTGTAGGCGGAGGACATAACCCCTCCCAGCCCCAGTTATATATTAACATTTAATACTGGATTTCTAATTGGTGAAAGCCAACCAATCGCCGCTCTTCATTTTTTAAAATAAAAGTCTACAAATCTAATTACAAAGAGGGACAACTGAGACCAAACGGGACATTGAGGTTGGATGGACAGTTCTTCCAAACGAGAGTCAGTTGGAAAGTATCCAAAAACATTTTCTTTTTCTATTCACAGATATTTTTGGACAGGGAATAAAAGCAGGGGTGTATTTACCACAAGGCACTTGCCTAGGGTGGCATTTTTCAGGGGGGCAGTACCTCCCCCCAGAAGAAGGGATAAAAGAAGGGACACGCACAGGGGCGAACTGACCATTTAGCCACTCGGGCACTGCCCCAAGGGCCCGGGGTCAGTAGGGGGCCCCATGATATGCCCCTGGTACTTTTTCATAGGCTTTTTTGGGTGTGGTTTGACTGTGGGCGAGGGCACAGGGGCCCCATGATTTCCTATTGCCCGGGGGCCCCATCAGTTGTCAGTCCGCCCCTGGACACGCGCACCATGGGAACCGGGTGGGATCCGAGAGAGGCTGCGAGCTGCTTGATGGTGTATGATAGAGCCTGACTCTCGTTCCCGGGGATGTCTAGAGTCGTGAAGATGAGTATCTCTCTGGGGGTGGGGGGATGGATAGTAGAAGGCTCTCCTGGGTGGGGGGTAGGGGTGATGTTGGTCAATGTCAGGCTTTCTCCGCAGGAGGGGGAAAGGGGGGTTCTGTTGGTTGGTGCCTGTGGGGGCAGACGATTTTGGTGTTGCCTAGGGCAGCACAAAACCTAAAAACACCACTGAACAGAAGAATTAGATGTTCTTTGCACTTTTGCTGTTTTTTTTTTTTTGCTGGCGTTTGCGCTTTTGAGCGCTTTTTTTTTTTTTTCCAAGTTTTCTAAGCATTTTGGAGTTTTGCTGTTTTTGTGTTGGTCAACTGAGAAAACTTTTCATTTGTTATGTCACTTTCTTTCCTGGATTTTTGTGAGGGGTTCCCCCTTAAAATCCATACCAGATTTTGCTCACTTCAGTTTTAGTGAACCAACCCCTCCGTGTCGTTACATTCCCTGTTGTCACCAGAGATGACCACCCAGCCTAAGACCAGAACAACATGGGGACAAGGTGCTTTGCCAGGGGGGTCCCCTCATATTGACGGCACATAGCCTTCTATGGTTCAGGATGTGGACGCACACTTGTCCTCCCTACTTTCCTGGCCTGAAACGTTTCATGCTCAGTAAGGGTATGGAGTAGATTTTTGGGAGGACCTAACATAACCTCTCTCAGAAGAACTGGCTGATGATATTTGCCGATACCCATTACCGTCCTGGAATTGGACAGACCAATCAATTGTTGCCTTACGCTGCCCATACTTCCAGTTAATTGAGAACTGATCATCTGATTCTGGTATCTAGAGGGATCATCTGATTCTGGTATCTAGAGGGATCATCTGATTCTGGTATCTAGAGGGACCATCTGATTCTGGGATCTAGAGGGACCATCTGATTCTGGGATCTAGAGGGACCATCTGATTCTGGGATCTAGAGGGACCATCTGATTCTGGGATCTAGAGGGACCATCTGATTCTGGGATGTAGAGGGACCATCTGATTCTGGGATCTAGAGGGACCATCTGATTCTGGGATCTAGAGGGACCATCTGATTCTGGGATCTAGAGGGACCATCTGATTCTGGGATCTAGAGGGACCATCTGATTCTGGGATGTAGAGGGACCATCTGATTCTGGGATGTAGAGGGACCATCTGATTCTGGGATGTAGAGGGACCATCTGATTCTGGGATGTAGAGGGACCATCTGATTCTGGGATGTAGAGGGACCATCTGATTCTGGGATGTAGAGGGACCATCTAGTACATCACAAAGAGGCAGATTCTCTGGCATCCATTTCCAGTAAAAAAGATAATTGGAAGGTAAAGAAAAATCAAGGTTATGGATTCAGAATCAGAGAACCGGATGATGTGCCAAACAATCAGCTTGATAATGGTTGGAATTTGATTTAGGTTGATCTGGCAGTCATGGGTGAAGACCAAGAAGTTTGTTTGTTTCGATCTGCAGGGTTCGTTTTATTGAACAATGAGTTGGGCATGCGTGTTTGGCCGGCGTGGGGTCTGGAGGTGAGTGAAGTAGGCAGGCCAAGGTCGCAACAAGTGAGCAAAGGTCCAAGAGCAGGTCAAGCCGGGTCGTACATAGGAAAGCAGTTGTTGTAGGTCAGTTAAACAAGAGCCATTTGAAGACCATCCCACCATATACATAGGCTATTTGGCACCAAAACCATTTGGCAGCACACAACAAAAAAAAAAATCTAGAAGGAACTCTACACTCCATCCAAAATTTTAAAGAGAATTTTTGGATGAGTGTCTATGTTTGTGAAATGGTGAAGACTGTAGATGCTCCTTTCTTCAGGTGAAGCCAATGGTCATCGGTTGAAATAATTCAACCCAACCATGTAATCTCCCTTGGAAGAACTGGCTGATGATATTTGCCGATACTCATTACCGTCATTGATCCTGGAATTGAGCAGATCAATCAGTTGTTGCCTTACGCTGCCCATACTTCCAGTTAGTTGAGAAGTGACCATCTGATTCTGGTATCTAGAGTGGTCATCTGATTCTGGTATCTAGAGGGATCATCTGATTGTGGTATCTAGAGGGATCATCTGATTGTGGTATCTAGAGGGATCATCTGATTGTGGTATCTAGAGGGATCATCTGATTGTGGTATCTAGAGGGATCATCCGATTGGGGTATCTAGAGGGATCATCCGATTGTGGTATCTAGAGGGATCATCCGATTGTGGTATCTAGAGGGATCATCCGATTGTGGTATCTAGAGGGATCATCTGATTGTGGTATCTAGAGGGATCATCTGATTGTGGTATCTAGAGGGATCATCCGATTGTGGTATCTAGAGGGATCATCCGATTGTGGTATCTAGAGGGATCATCCGATTGTGGTATCTAGAGGGATCATCTGATTGTGGTATCTAGAGGGATCATCCGATTGGGGTATCTAGAGGGATCATCCGATTGGGGTATCTAGAGGGATCATCCGATTGGGGTATCTAGAGGGATCATCCGATTGGGGTATCTAGAGGGATCATCCGATTGTGGTATCTAGAGGGATCATCCGATTGTGGTATCTAGAGGGATCATCCGATTGTGGTATCTAGAGGGATCATCCGATTGTGGTATCTAGAGGGATCATCCGATTGTGGTATCTAGAGGGATCATCCGATTGTGGTATCTAGAGGGATCATCTGATTGTGGTATCTAGAGTGGTCATCTGATTCTGGTATCTAGAGGGGTCATCTGGTACGGCACAAAGGGGCAGATTCTCTGGCATCCATTTCCAGTAAAAAGATGATTGGAAGGTAAAGAAAAAAAATCAGAGTGATGGATTCAGAATCAGAAACGTTTCATTGCCAAACAATCGGCTTGACAATGGTTGGAATTCAGATTTAGGTTGATCCGGTAGTCATGGGTGAAGACCAAGAAGTTTGTTTGTTTCGATCTGCAGGGTTCGTTTTATTGAACAATGAGTTGGATATGCGTGTTTGGCCAGTGTTGGGTCTGGAGCAGGGGCGGACTAACAACTCATGGGGCCCCTGGGCAATAGGGGATCATGGGGCCCCTGTGTCCTTGCCCACACTCAAACCACACCCAAAAAAGCCTATAAAAAGGTACCAGGGGCATCTCATGGGGCCCCCTACTGACCCTGGGTTCCCAAATGGTCAGTCCGCCCCTGGTGTGGAGGTACCTTCAGGACTTTCCCCGGGTCCCTGCCCTGTAGCTGAGCACAGTGGGCCATATTGTCTGAAAGTCTGTTAAGTAATCTGGACGTTGGCCATGTTGCCCCGTCAGCTGTTTTTTGTGTCCAGTTTCCTAATTCTGCCATGTTGGTTAATCCCGGCCTCATTCAGATCCCTTCACCCCCCCCCCCCCCCCCCATCACTGTTCCCGTTCACATCTCCGCAGTCACCGCTCTTTGTTCTCCAGTTGTTTTTGATTTTCTCCGCTCCAAAAGAGTTTCCGCAGCAACTTGGCCCCCGCCATGAATTCGGCTCTATTGTCCCTTTTCTCTCCTTTACTATGGCAACCCCCCTTCTCTGCTGTCCAGTCGGGACATTCTGTGCCCAACTCCGAGGAAGTCCAAAACATTTCACTTCTTTACTCTTTGAAGAGGACCTGTCACTTGTTGTTTTGAAAGAATAATCTTTTTTTTTTTTTTTTTAAAGGGTCAGTTCACCCGAAGTTGATAATTTAGTGGATGCTGGAGAGTTAACCCTTCTAACACTTTCTCCTGCCTCTCAAGGAGAGGGAGAATATATGGTGGGGTTTCCACCATCCCTTCACTTCATTCCTGGGTCTGTACATCTGCTGTGCCCATTATGAGGGGTTCCCACCATCCCTGTGCTGAGTTCCTGGGTCTCTACGCCTGCTGTGCCTATAATGAGGGGTTCCCACCATCCCTTTGCTCAGTTCCTGGGTCTGTACACCGCTGTGCCCATTATAAGGGGTTCCCACCATCCCTGTGCTGATTTCTCATGTCTGTATACCCACTGTACCCATTATGAGGGGTTCTCGTCATCCCTGTGCTCAGTTCCTGGGTCTGTACACCTGCTGTGCCCACTATAAGGGGTTCCCACCATCCCTGTGCTGAGTTCCCGGATCTGTACACCCGCTGTACCCATTATGAGGGGTTCCCACCATCCCTGTGCTGAGTTCCCTGGTCTGTACACCCACTGTGCCCATTATGAGGGGTTCCCACCATCCTTGTACTGAGTTCCTGGTCTGTACACCCACTGTGCCCATTATGAGGGTTCCCACCATCCCTGTGCTGATTTCTCATGTCTGTATACCCGCTGTGCCCATTATGAGGGGTTCCCACCATCCCTGTGCTGAGTTCCCTGGTCTGTACACCCACTGTGCCCATTATGAGGGGTTCCCACCATCCTTGTGCTGAGTTCCTTGGTCTGTACACCCGCTGTGCCCATTATAAGGGGTTCCCACCATCCCTGTGCTGAGTTCCCAGGTCTGTACACCCGCTGTGCCCATTATGAGGGGTTCCCACCATCCTTGTGCTGAGTTCCTTGGTCTGTACACCCGCTGTGCCCATTATGAGGGGTTCCCACCATCCCTGTGCTGAGTTCCCAGGTCTGTACACCCGCTGTGCCCATTATGAGGGGTTCCCACCATCCCTGTGCTGAGTTCCCAGGTCTGTACACCCGCTGTGCCCATTATGAGGGGTTCCCACCATCCCTTTGCTGGGCTTCCGGGTCTGTACACCCTCTGTGCCCATTATGAGGGGTTCCCGCCATCCCTGTGCTGAGATTTTTATTCATGGAGACTTTTAAATTGACTGACAGGTCCACTTTAGAATAGGATACATTAAGTTCAGCTTTAAATAAAGAGGCACAAAGGAAGTCGCTTCCCCCTGACTGGGACGCATTTTCTGTGGTCGGTCGGTGACTATCTACAAATGACTGTTGTGGTTTTCCGGAATGGTTTTCTATATGTTTTCTGTGTTTCCTGTGTCGGTATGTTGATCCATCGTTTGTCTCCAAGTTGTTTTTGTTATAGTTTTGGCACAAATCTGCTCGTCTTTCATGAACGAACCACCAGAATAATGGAGCGGATTGTTGTCTCTGAACCGCGGCAGAATGATCTGTACCACCAATCGCTCTGCCAACGTGTTTTCCAGAGTTTTTTTTTTTTTTTTCTGCTGGGTCATCTGTTGACTTCAGGCCAGGAACCCTCACGGATAATAGAGATCAATCTCTGGCCGTTCCCAGGAAGGAGCCGGATTTATTGTCCCTACAATGTACAAAGAATGGAACTCGAATGGCTTCCGGCTGCCCCAGTGGATTCTTGTCTTCCTTGGGAACCAAATCCTTTGTTCCTAAGTATTCCTATTGCCCCCAAGTATTGGTCGGCCGGCCTTTCCACACACATGACCTGTAATGGCCCCCCAGTCTTAGTCCGTAGGGTTCAATATTGAGTTGGCCGGCCTTTCCACGTACATGACCTTTAATGGCCCCCCAGTCTTAGTCCGTAGGGTTCAATATTGAGTTGGCCGGCCTTTTCCACGTACACGACCTGTAATGGCCCCCCAGTCTTAGTCCGTAGGGTTCAATATTGAGTTGGCCGGCCTTTCCACACACATGACCTGTAATGGCCCCCCAGTCTTAGTCCGTAGGGTTCAATATTGAGTTGGCCGGCCTTTCCACGTACATGACCTTTAATGGCCCCCCAGTCTTAGTCCGTAGGGTTCAATATTGAGTTGGCCGGCCTTTCCACGTACATGACCTTTAATGGCCCCCCAGTCTTAGTCCGTAGGGTTCAATATTGAGTTGGCCGGCCTTTCCACGTACATGACCTTTAATGGCCCCCCAGTCTTAGTCCGTAGGGTTCAATATTGAGTTGGCCGGCCTTTCCACGTACACGACCTGTAATGGCCCCCCAGTCTTAGTCCGTAGGGTTCAATATTGAGTTGGCCGGCCTTTCCACGTACATGACCTGTAATGGCCCCCCAGTCTTAGTCCGTAGGGTTCAATATTGAGTTGGCCGGCCTTTCCACGTACACGACCTGTAATGGCCCCCCAGTCTTAGTCCGTAGGGTTCAATATTGAGTTGGCCGGCCTTTCCACGTACATGACCTTTAATGGCCCCCCAGTCTTAGTCCGTAGGGTTCAATATTGAGTTGGCCGGCCTTTCCACGTACATGACCTGTAATGGCCCCCCAGTCTTAGTCCGTAGGGTTCAATATTGAGTTGGCCGGCCTTTCCACGTACATGACCTGTAATGGCCCCCCAGTCTTAGTCCGTAGGGTTCAATATTGAGTTGGCCCCGCCCTTTGCAGCTATAACAGCTTCAACTCTTCTGGGAAGGCCGTCCACAAGGTTTAGGAGGGTGTCTATGGGAAGGTTGGACCATTCTTCCAGAAGCACATTTGTCAGGTCAGGCACTGATGTCGGGGGAGGAGGCCTGGCTCGCAGTCTCCGCTCTAATTCATCCCAAAGGTGTCCTATGGGGTTGAGGTCAGGACTCTGTGCAGGCCAGTCAAGTTCCTCCACCCCAAACTGGCTCCTCCAGTCCAAAATGTCTTGGTATGCTGACGCCTTCACTGGAACTAGGAGGCCAAGCCCAACCCCAGCATGCGCTGACCCCGCTCTGTCATGTGACATGGCCTACCACTTGGTGGCTGAGTGGCTGTTGTTCCCAGTTGCTTTCACTTTGTTATAATCCCACTAACAGTTGAGCGTGGAATATTTAGTAGCCAGGAAATGTCATGGATGGACTTATTGCCCAGGTGGCCACCTATCACGGGACCACGCTTTGCTGTCTCCTAAAAATAACTCAGCACATCGCTATTCATGTCTAAACCGCTGGCAACAAAAGTGAGTCCACCCCTAAGTGACAAGGTCCAAATTGGGCCCAATTAGCCATTTTCCCTCCCCGGTGTCATGTGACTCATTAGTGTTACAAGGTCTCAGGTGTGAATGGGGAGCGGGTGGGTTACATTTGGTGTTATTGCTCTCACTCCCTCATACTGGTCACTGGAAGTTCAACATGGCACCTCATGGCAAAGAACTCTCTGAGGATCTGAAAAAAATAATTGTTGCTCTACATGAAGATGGCCGAGGCTATAAGAAGATTGCCAAGATCCTGAAACTGAGCTGCAGCACGGTGGCCAAGACCATACAGAGGTGTAACAGGACAGGTTCCACTCAGAACAGACCTCACCATGGTCCACCAAAGTAGTTGAGTGCACGTGCTCAGCGTCATATCTAGAGGTTGTCTTTGGGAAATAGACGTATGAGTGCTGCCAGCATTGCTGCAGAGTGTGAAGGGGTGGGGGGGTCAGCCTGTCAGTGCTCAGACCACATGCCCCACACTGCATCACATTGGTCTGCATGGCTGTCGTCCCAGAAGGAAGCCTCTTCTAAGGATGAAGCACAAGAAAGTCCGCAAACAGTTTGCTGAAGACAAGAAGACTAAGGACATGGATTACTGGAACCGTCTCCTGTGGTCTGATGACACCAACATCAACTGATTGGGTTCAGGTGGTGTCAAGCGTGTGTGGCGGCAACCAGGTGAGGAGTACAAAGACAAGTGTGTCTTGCCTACAGTCAAGCATGGTGGTGGGAGTGTCATGGTCTGGGGCTGCATGGTGGTGGGAGTGTCATGGTCTGGGGCTGCATGGTGGTGGGAGTGTCATGGTCTGGGGCTGCATGGTGGTGGGAGTGTCATGGTCTGGGGCTGCATGGTGGTGGGAGTGTCATGGTCTGGGGCTGCATGAGTGCTGCCGGCACTGGGGGGCTACAGTTCATGGAGGGAACCATGAATGCCAACATGTACTGTGACCTACTGAAGCAGAGCATGATCCCCTTCCTTCGGAGACTGGGCCACAGGGTGATATTCCAACATAACGACCCCAAACACACCTCCAAGACCACCACTGCCTTGCTAAAGAAGCTGAGGGTGAAGGTGATGGACTGGCCAAGCATGTCTCCAGACCTAAACCCTATTGAGCATCTGTGGGGCATCCTCAGGTGGAGGAGCGCAAGGTCTCTTACATCCACCAGCTCTGTGATGTCATCATGGAGGAGTGGAAGACGGAAGGTGGAGGAGCGCAAGCTCTCTAACATTCACTAGCAGTGTGATGTCATCATGGAGGAGTGGAAGACGGAAGGTGGAGGAGCGTAAGGTCTCTAACATTCACCAGCTCTGTGATGTCATCATGGAGGAGTGGAAGACGGAAGGTGGAGGAGCGCAAGCTCTCTAACATTCACTAGCAGTGTGATGTCATCATGGAGGAGTGGAAGACGGAAGGTGGAGGAGCGCAAGGTCTCTTACATCCACCAGCTCTGTGATGTCCTCATGGAGGAGTGGAAGACGGAAGGTGGAGGAGCGCAAGGTCTCTTACATCCACCAGCTCTGTGATGTCATCATGGAGGAGTGGAAGACGGAAGGTGGAGGAGCGCAAGCTCTCTAACATTCACCAGCAGTGTGATGTCATCATGGAGGAGTGGAAGACGGAAGGTGGAGGAGCGTAAGGTCTCTAACATTCACCAGCTCTGTGATGTCATCATGGAGGAGTGGAAGACGGAAGGTGGAGGAGCGCAAGGTCTCTTACATCCACCAGCTCTGTGATGTCATCATGGAGGAGTGGAAGACGGAAGGTGGAGGAGCGTAAGGTCTCTAACATTCACCAGCAGTGTGATGTCATCATGGAGGAGTGGAAGACGGAAGGTGGAGGAGCGTAAGGTCTCTAACATCCACCAGCTCCATGATATCGCCATGGAGGAGTGGAAGAGGACTCCAGTGGCAACCTGTGAAGCTCTGGTGACCTCCATGCCCAAGAGGGTGAAGGCAGTGCTGGAAAATAATGGCGGCCACACAGAATATTGACACTTTGGGCCCAATTTGAACCCTTTCACTTAGGGGTGGACTCACTTTTGTTGCCAGCGGTTTAGACATTCATGGCGGTGTGTTGAGTTATTCTGAGGGGATGGCAAATTTCCATGTTATACAAGCTGTACACTGACTACGTCACATTGTAGCAAAGTGTCGTTTCTTCAGTGTTGTCACATGAAAAGATGTATTTACAAAAATGTGAGGGGTGGACTCGCTTCTGGGAGATACTGTGTGTATATATAATTTTAAACCAAATTTCCGAGGGCTAGTGCATGTACACTCATTCTGTGCAAATAGGGCAAAAACTGAATGTTATTAGGCCATATACTGTGTTGGACGAATCTTTCTTAAACAGGAAAATACCGTATTTGGCCACAAGATGGCACTAAGTATCACATGAATTTCCAATGACAGCACCTTCTAGTGGCCCAATGTGGTATTTTCCATTTTAAAGTGGTTCTAAAGGCTGAAGAGTTTGTTTGTTTTTTTTTAACCTTCATGCATTCTCTGCATGAAGGTTAAAAAAAAAACCTTCTGAGTGCAGCTCCCTCCCAGCCCTCCTTATACTAGCCTGATCTTGATCCAGCATTGTGCGCGAGAGCAGAGGCTCTCTCAGCTCTCCCCCTCCTCACTGGCTCAGAGGCAGCATTGATTCCTGCTGCTGTCAATCACAGCCAGTGAGGAGGGAGTGTGGGGGGCAGGTCTGAGCCATGCTCTGTCTATGGACACACATAGCTGGTTCAGAAGTGACCCCATGTGCGTACCCCCATAGGTGCTGCTTGCTAGAGAGGGGGGAGGAACTAGGAGCATCGTCCAGCTCAGGAAATGGCCTAAAAACATTGATTTTTGCCCATTTGCGTAGAAAAAGTACACATTTACTTTCAGTAGATGAATATACTATTTTTTTTAGATAAATACACCCCTGGGCCATTTTTTTAAATTACGGCCTTAATAGCTTTTAATCGATAATATAAATGAAAAGTAGTTAAAAAAGAAAAAAAGTTTAACTGGCTATGTTTGGGTCTTAAAGTGGACCTGTCAGTAACTCTGTCCGCTTCATATTGCAGATTGGTCACTATATACAGCAGTAGTCTAGTTTTTCATAAATGTTCTACCTCCATCAAGGGCGGACTGACAACTCCTGGGGCCCCCGGGCAATAGGGGATCATGGGGCCCCATGTCCTTGGCCAAACTCAAAAAAGCCTATGAAAAAGGTACCAGAGGCATCTCATGGGGCCCCCTACTGACCCCGGGCCCTCGGGCAGTGCCCGAGTTTCCAAATGGGCAGTCCGCCCCTGGCCTCCATTAATCGAAAGGCTGTCTTTGAGCTCCGGTCTAGTGACTCTGCCTAGGTTGAGATGATGTCATCAGTCTTCTGTAGGGAGGAGCAAGCATTTCCTCAGTCTCTTCTCCCTCAGAGAGATGATTCCAGACCACCATTCTATCCTCTAGCTGACTTCATTGTCTGAGAAAAAGGGATGTTTCTGAATTACTTTGTTGTTTTCAGTCCTTTGACAGAAACCAGTTTTTAGCCCCCCCCCCCCCCGCCTACTGTTTCATTTGGCTTCGGGAGGAAAACAAACCGGTTTTGTGACTGGTTACTTATGGTGAAAGTGCTGCAAGGTGCTCCAATGCTCCAAGGTGTTCTTTGGCATTCTTTGTTCAGGTGAAAACTAATGCAGTGAAAATGTCCTTGCTGTAGAAGTGAATGCATTATTGGTGGGTTCACCAAAGGGGACCTGTCAGTAAGAATGGACACCTCATTAAAGAAGGATCACTAAGAATGATGGGTGGTAGGAGAGCAGTCCAGATGTGTTGTCAGACCTTGGAGCTTGGTGGACTGGCCCATGTTCTCCACTGACATGCCAGGATTCCAGGGCTGCAGCAACTTCCCAAATGTGTGTTTGTTTGTTTTTGTTTGTTTTTTTTTATTCTTTGGGGTTTATTCTAGACTGGGAAGGAAAGTCTATCCTCACTGGTGGAGGGCCATACTGACTCTAAATGATTGGAAGCTCCAGATGTAAGCACTGGTTCCAGTGGCATTGGAGCACATTGTGATTGGTGACGACAGTCGTAGAATTGTTTTTTGAAAGCTTTCTTTGGGGTACAGTCTAGACTGCTTTTGAGAAAGGTCTATCCTCACTGGTGGAGGACCTTCCTGGCTCTGAGTGAATACATCTGGAGCTTCTACAATTGCAAACAATCGTTATAGTGGCATTGGAAGGAAACTTCCGAGAATCTACTATTACCAGGACTAATCCCAATTTTGGGCAGAAACTGTATTAGAAGTGCCCTGTCCAGTGCCAGAGGCCAAATTGCAGTCTGATGGACTCTCTGTCTAGGAGCAAGCAATACTTCAAAGGGACAGGATAGGTCACACTGGTAGAAAGATAGTTTAAAAAGGGGGGATGGGGGTAAAGAGAGGTCAAGAGAAGATATAGGGAGAGCTTTTCAACCATGGTAGGGTGCCTGAGGGTGCTATGGGAGTTTTTGGTCCCTAGAAAAGCTCTTTGACCAGTCCATCATATTTCGTGTCTTGTGCCACCTGGACCTGTTATGGGCTTTACCCAGCTTGGCTGACATTCTGTTAAAATGTATGTGGAGTGAAAGTCTTGTTGGCCTATTGGCACTGCTAGGGCCCATCATTTGCATACTTATGCCTGGGGGCCCGCTCACAAGCTTGCCAGGCATGACCTGAAGGTACCTGTCCTACTAAATCTGTTCACTCTCTGCTTTTGTCTCCTGTAGGTTGGAAGCGGCTAATCTCAAAATGCAGGACTTCATCGTCACTGTTTTTCTGATGCTGGCAAGTACGTACAGACCTTCCCTCGATGTGACCCATCCATTCTTCTTTCATCTGAATTTTTCTATTTGGCCAATAAGGGCAGCCACAGACATAGGGCAAGGCATATGTAGGGCACATGTCCATACATGAAACCTAAATTATCGAGAACAGGGTCCAAGAAATAAAACTGTCCATAGAACACAAAATTCAGAACACCTGGATATTGTCCTATCTAGAAAAAAAACAAGGTACATCACTATAGAGGGAGTCCACCTTCTTGTGTTACCATTGGGGAAACCTCTATAAATATACACTGTAGAGTGATGCCACCGGTTTGAGTTACCTTTGGGGAAATTTCTATAAAAAAACAAGGTACATCTTTGAAGTGGGAGTCCACCTTCTTGGGTTACCATTGGGGAAATACTGTATCTATAAAAAAAACAAGGTACATCACCATAGAGGGAATCCACCGGTTTGAGTTACCTTTGGGGAACTTTCTATAAAAAACAAGGTACATCTTTGAAGTGGGACTCCCGTTTGGGTTACCATTGGGGAAATATCTAAAAAAACCAAGGTACATCACTATAGAGGGAGTCCACCTTCTTGTGTTACCATTGGGGAAACTTCTATAAAAAACACTGTAGAGTGATGCCACTGGTTTGAGTTACCTTTGGGGAAATTTCTATAAAAAAACAAGGTACATCTTTGAAGTGGGAGTCCACCTTCTTGGGTTACCATTGGGGAAATACTGTATCTATAAAAAAAACAAGGTATATCACCATAGAGGGAATCCACCGGTTTGAGTTACCTTTGGGGAACTTTCTATAAAAAACAAGGTACATCTTTGAAGTGGGACTCCCGTTTGGGTTACCATTGGGGAAATATCTAAAAAAACCAAGGTACATCACTATAGAGGGAGTCCACCTTCTTGTGTTACCATTGGGGAAACTTCTATAAAAAACACTGTAGAGTGATGCCACTGGTTTGAGTTACCTTTGGGGAAATTTCTATAAAAAAACAAGGTACATCTTTGAAGTGGGAGTCCACCTTCTTGGGTTACCATTGGGGAAATACTGTATCTATAAAAAAAACAAGGTATATCGCCATAGAGGGAATCCACCGGTTTGAGTTACCTTTGGGGAACTTTCTATAAAAAAACAAGGTACATCTTTGAAGTGGGACTCCCGTTTGGGTTACCATTGGGGAAATATCTAAAAAAACCAAGGTACATCTTCTTTCATCTGAATTTTACATTTGGGCCAATAAGGGCACCCACAGACATAGGGCAAGGCATATGTAGGGCACATATCCATGAAGCTTAAATTATCGAGAACAGGGTCCAAGAAATAAAACTGTCCATAGAACACAAAATCTAGAACACCTGGATATTGTCCTATCTAGAAAAAAAACAAGGTACATCAATTAAGTGGGACTCCACCGTTTTGGGTTGCCATTGGGATAATATCTATAAAATCCAGTTACATCACTGTAAGGGGACTCCTCCATCTTGGGTTACCATTGGGGAAATATCTATAAAAAAAAAACAAGGTACATCACTGTAGAGGGAGTCCACTGTTTTGGGTTACTATTGGGGAAATTGGGGAAACCTCTATGAAAAAACTGTGATGCCACTGGTTTGAGTTATCTTCGGGGAAATTTCTATAAAAAACAAGGTACATCTTTGAAGTGGGAGTCCACCTTCTTGAATTACCATTGGGGAAATATCTATAAAAAAACAAGGCACATCACTGTAGAGGGAGTCCACCATTTTGGGTTACTATTGGGATGATATCTATAAAATCCAGGTACATCACTGTAGAGGGAGTCCACTGTTTTGGGTTACTATTGGGGAAACCTCTATAAAAAAAAAACAAGGTACATCTTTGAAATGGGACTCCCGTTTGGGTTACCTTCGGGGAAATGGCTATAAAAAAACAAGGTACATCATTGTAGAGGGAGTCCACTATTTTGGGTTACTATTAAGGAAACCTCTATAAAAAAACAAGGTACATCACTGTAGAGGGAGTCCACCTTCTTGGGTCACCATAGGTGAAATATCTATAGAAAACAAGGTACATCACTGTAGAGAGTCCACCTTCTTGGGTCACCTTTGGGGAAGTTTCTATAAAAAACAAGGTAAATCTTTGAAGTGGGAGTCCACCTTCTTGCATTACCATTGGGGAAATATCTATAAAAAAACAAGGTGCATCACTGTAGAGGGAGTCCACCATTTTGGGTTACTATTGGGGAAACATCTATTAAAAAAAACAAGGTACATCACTGTAGAGGGAGTCCACCTCCTTGGGTCACCATTGGTGAAATATCTATAGAAAACAAGGTACATCACTGTAGAGAGTCCACCTTCTTGGGTTACCATTGGGGAAATATCTATAGAAAACAAGGTACATCACTGTAGAGAGTCCACCTTCTTGGGTTACCTTCGGGGAAATGGCTATAAAAAAACAAAGTACATCATTGTAGAGGGAGTCCACTATTTTGGGTTACTATTGAGGAAACCTCTATAAAAAAACAAGGTACATCACTGTAGAGGGAGTCCACCTTCTTGGGTCAACATTGGTGAAATATCTATAGAAAACAAGGTACATCACTGTAGAGAGTCCACCTTCTTGGGTTACCATTGGGGAAATATCTGTAGAAAACAAGGTACATCACTGTAGAGGGAGTCCACCTTCTTGGGTCACCATTGGGGAAATATCTATAGAAAACAAGGTACATCACTGTAGAGGGAGTCCACCTTCTTGGGTTACTATTGGGGAAACATCTATTAAAAAAAACAAGGTACATCACTGTAGAGGGAGTCTACCTTCTTGGGTCACCATTGGTGAAATATCTATAGAAAACAAGGTACATCACTGTAGAGAGTCCACCTTCTTGGGTTACCATTGGGGAAATATCTATAGAAAACAAGGTACATCTTTGAAGTGGGACTCCTGTTTGGGTTACCATTGGGGAAATATCTATAGAAAACAAGGTACATCACTGTAGAGAGTCCACCTTCTTGGGTTACCATTGGGGAAATATCTATAGAAAACAAGGTACATCTTCTTTCATCTGAATGTTACAATTGGGCCAATAAGGGCACCCACAGACATAGGACAAGGCACATATAGGGCACATATCCACACATGGTCCAAGAAACAACTGTCCCTGGAACACATACAAGGCACCAGAACAGCTGGATATTGTCCTATCTAGAAAAGACAAGGTACATCATTGAAGTGGGACGCCGCTGTCCAGGTTCATGAATGCAGCGCACCCCCCTTGATGGTCTGATAGGGGGTTTGAGTTCCAGGTTGCCAGTTCCTGTTTGCAGGGTTTTGTCCTTTGTTCTTCTGTCCATTAAACGTCACTCGTGTTCTGTGTTTCAGCTGTTCCCTGTCTCCGTGCAACAGATGACTTTGGTGAGTACGCAACCTGCTTCTGTTCATGTCCCAACTCCTCGGGGAGGCAGCCACCATTGTTGATCTCTCCTGGATGTCCTACCAATCCCTTGGCTTTATTACTGTTGAGCTGCTGACCTGGAATACGTATCTTGATGAGCACTTTTGACTTTCCTGATTTGTGTCCCAGATTAGCGTCTCAAAGTATTGAAGCCTTGGACATAAATGTACATGATGGGTGCCATATAGGTTCATTATATCAGCAGGTTCTGCTTCCTACTTAGTGTTCCTGTGCAGTGACTGTGCTTTACTGTTACAATTTCTCAGTGCAACTCTGCAGTGCAGCTCCAAAACCGTCCACTGCAGTGTTCAACCAGGGCTTTTCTTCTCAGAGAATAGGTCCAAGAACTCAAACCCCCCCCCCCCCCCTCCGTTCTGAGTCACCAGGGTCTCCACCCCCTACCCATCTCCGAACACTGTCCCTTGGTTCCACCTACTACCCACCTCCCAGTCCCGCCCCTTTTAGAGAACCAAGTATCATATTGTGGTGCTAAGTAATTTGGAGCTTGTAAATAACAAGGAAAGTAGAAAAATAGATCCCCTGCAGACAGAAACAATAGATCCCACAGGCAACAATAGCCCCCCCTTGGCAGAATAGATCCCTGGCAGCAACAACAGATCTCTAAGCTCTGCAGCAGCCAGCTAGTATAGACCCCCCAAGCAAACAATAACCCCCCCCCCCAGCAACAACAGATCTCTAAGCTCTGCAGCAGCCAGCTAGTATAGACCCCCCAAGCAAACAATAACCCCCCCCCCCAGCAACAATAGATTCCCGCAGCAACAACAGATCTCTAAATTCTCCAGCAGCCAGCAACAATAGATGTGCAGTGCACATTAACATGACGTAACACATTGCAGAGATGAACCCTTCAATAGAGGTTACAAATAAGACAACAGGCTGTGATCTCACTGATACATTGTGTGTGCGTTTGTGTGTGCGTTTGTGTGTGTGTGCGTTTGTTTGTGTGTGCGTTTGTTTGTGTGTGCGTTTGTGTGTGCGTGCGTTTGTGTGTGCGTTTGTGTGTGTGCGTTTGTGTGTTTTTTGTTTTTAAATCCAGATTCTCATTGCTGTTTTATAAATGATAAATGTTGCATTTAGTGACCCGTTCCTCTTTGTATTCTATTCTTTAGATAACAGTCAGTTCGAGTACGGTGAGTGCAGCATTTCCATTCTCTCTCTGTCTCCCCCTCCTCCCTCTCTCTTCCCCCCTCTCTTTCTCTCTCCTCCCCTCCTTTTCCCCCTCTCCCCCCCCTCTCTCTCTTACAATGTAGGAGTATATCCCCCTGCAGTCCTGGGTGGTGCGCTAACCGCAAGCTCTCTCTTCCTCCCTCTCTCCTTCTCTCTCTGTCTCTCTCCTTCTCTCTCTCCCTCTCCCCCTCTCCTTCTCTCTCTGTCTCTCTCCTTCTCTCTCTCCCTCTCTCCTTCTCTCTCTCCCCCTCTCTCTCTTCCCCCCTCCCCTCTCCCTCCTTTTCTCCCTCTCTCTCCCTCCCTCCTTTTCTCCCCCTCTCTCTCTCCCTCCCTCTTGCCCTTCCCCCTCCCCCGCCTCTCTCTCTCCCCCCTCCCCTCGCCTCTCTCTCTCCCCCCTCCCCTCGCCTCTCTCTCCCCCTCCTTTTCTCGCTCTCTCTCCCTCCTCCTCTTCTCTCCCTCCCTCCCTCTCCCTCCTTTTCTTTCCCTCCCTCTCCCTCTCTCCATCTCCCCCTTTCTCTCCCTCTCCCCCCTTTCTCTCCCTCTCCCCCCTTTCTCCCTCCCTCTCTCCCTCCCTCTCCCCCCTTTCTCCCCCCCTCTCCCCCCTTTCTCCCTCCTTTCTCCCTCCCTCTCCCCCCTTTCTCCCTCGCTCCCTCCCTCCCTCGCTCCCTCCCTCCCTCTCTCTCTCGCTCCCTCCCTCTCTCGCTCCCTCCCTCCCTCTCTCTCTCGCTCCCTCCCTCTCTCGCTCCCTCCCTCCCTCTCTCTCTCGCTCCCTCCCTCTCTCTCTCGCTCCCTCCCTCTCTCTCTCGCTCCCTCCCTCTCTCTCTCGCTCCCTCCCTCTCTCTCTCGCTCCCTCCCTCTCTCTCGCTCGCTCCCTCCCTCTCGCTCGCTCGCTCCCTCCCTCGCTCCCTCCCTCCCTCTCTCGCTCCCTCCCTCGCTCGCTCGCTCGCTCGCTCCCTCCCTCCCTCTCTCGCTCCCTCCCTCCCTCTCTCGCTCCCTCCCTCCCTCTCTCGCTCCCTCCCTCCCTCTCTCGCTCCCTCCCTCCCTCTCTCGCTCCCTCCCTCCCTCTCTCGCTCCCTCCCTCGCTCGCTCGCTCCCTCCCTCCCTCCCTCCCTCTCTCGCTCCCTCGCTCCCTCTCTCTCTCCCTCCCTCTCTCTCTCCCTCCCTCGCTCGCTCGCTCCCTCGCTCGCTCGCTCCCTCCCTCTCTCGCTCGCTCCCTCTCTCTCCTCTCTCTCCTTTTCTCTCTCCTTTTCTCTCTCTCCTCTCTCTTTTATGATCAGATTATTAGTTTTCGGTAATTGGGGGGAGGGTAAGTGGGGAGAATAGGGTTGGGAGTGGGGGGGGTACGCCTCACCTGTTCTTGGCACACAACTGCCCCACACGTGGCTCCTGGAACTGAAAAAAAAAATACATGATTTTGGTTGTTGAAGTCTTTGATTTGCCAATCGCATTGCTCCTTAATACAGTTGTTAAATGCTACTTTGAGCTAATTAGTCGTTATTTAAATATCACCTCTGAGCTCCTAAAAAAAAAAATAAAAAAATAAAAAAAACTCCCCTCATTTCTGTGCGGCATGGTTGAATCTTCTACAGGTTTTTCCCAGCATGTAGACCCGGTCATCCGTACTACGATCCCCATACACTATTCAGATAGCTTTCCATGCATTGCTATGTATGATCCACTAGAGGGCGCAAGGGGGGGCGAAATGCTTCATTATCGCCCTCTAATGGATATTCCATTGGAATACATGGAGAATTACTCAGGTTGGTGACAATAGTAGCTCAGCCTATCAAAGTCATGGTGTAGGTGGTGGGTGTCGATCCCTTTTGCAGGGTCTTGGACATCAGTGATGACTAGCCATGATGACTAGTCTACTAACTCCACGTAGCACTACCTCCCTTAGGCTGTATCCACACTTGATTTTTTTTTTAAGTTTGCGTCAGGGGCGGACTGACAACTCATGGGGCCCCCGGGCAATAGGGGATCATGGGGCCCCTGTGTTCTTGCTCAAACTCAAAAAAGCCTATGAAAAAGGTACCAGGGGCATCTCATGGGGCCCCCTACTAACCCCAAGCCCTCGGGCAGTGCCCGAGTTTCCAAATGGTCAGTCCGCCCCTGGTTTGAGCTTTTTTGGAGCTTCAGTTGTTCTCTATGGTGCATGCGTGATCAGGTGTGAACAGGCACCATAGAGAACAATTGATTTTTTTTAAGTTTGAGCTTTTTTGGAGCTTCGAGCTACAAGACACTCAAAATGTGAAGGCAGCCTTAGAGATTGCTGATGAATTTGGACCCTCCTATAGTCTTGCACAGCCAGACATTCAACATTTTCCACACAAGCTTGCGTTCGGAGGCAAAAACCAATCCCTAAATGTTGCTTTTGGAATTTGAGGGGATTAGAACTTGGATTAGGTGGTGGAGTAGGATGCCCAAGGAAACCCAAAATTTGAGGACAACTTCCTGAACTCTTCACAACTTCTCTGATGCAGTCTTTGGTGGAGTGCTAGCCAACATCTCCTGGTTGTGCCACCCCAGACCTTGGATGAACTCCTCTTCACCCAGCAATCTGTAGGTTTTGCTTCCTGAACCGGGGATCTGGCTCCTGTTCCTTCGATTAAGGTGCACAGTCACTGGTGGGGGTCTAATATGGTTTCCCCTATCTGCCCAGAGAGTGCAGGTGTACTCCTCCTCTCCTGTACCCCTTGCGGAATGGCTGCTGCTACCATTCCTATCATCTGGGCTGCTCCTTCCCTGCCATACAGGTGGTCCTCTCTCGGTGGGGGGGCGTTCAGTGAGCTCTGAGCTCTCCTTTCCAGCTCCAGACCTTCAGGCTGGCCCCATCCCAGTAGGCATCTTGGCAGCTTTCCTCCTCCAACCTCACATCTTCCTCCCAACTCTCTACACCTCTCCCACCACCACACTCCTCACTCCTCCCTCCAACTCTCTACACTTCTCCCACCACCACACTCCTCACTCCTTCCTCAGACTCTCTACACCTCTTCCAGCACCACACTCCTTCCTCCAACTCTCTACACCTCTCCCACCACCACCACACTCCTCACTCCTCCCTCCAACTCTCTACACTTCTCCCACCACCACACTCCTCACTCCTTCCTCCGACTCTCTACACCTCTTCCACCACCACACTCCTCACTCCTTCCTCCGACTCTCTACACCTCTCCCACCACCACACTCCTCACTCCTTCCTCCAACTCTCTACACCTCTTCCACCACCACACTCCTTCCTCCAACTCTCTACACCTCTCCCACCACCACACTCCTCACTTCTTCCTCCAACTCTCTACACCTCTCCCACCACCACGCTCCTCACTCCTTCCTCCAACTCTCTACACCTCTCCCACCACCACGCTCCTCACTCCTTCCTCCAGCTCTCTACACCTCTCCCACCACCACGTTCCTCACTCCTTCCTCCAACTCTCTACACCTCTCCCACCACCACACCTCTCCCACCACCACGCTCCTCACTCCCTCCTCCAACTCTCTACACCTCTTCCACCACCACACTCCTTCCTCCAACTCTCTACACCTCTCCCACCACCACGCTCCTCACTCCTTCCTCCAACTCTCTACACCTCTCCCACCACCACGCTCCTCACTCCTTCCTCCAGCTCTCTACACCTCTCCCACCACCACACCTCTTCCACCACCACGCTCCTCACTCCTTCCTCCAACTCTCTACACCTCTCCCACCACCTCACTCCTTCCTCCAACTCTCTACACCTCTCCCACCACCACACCTCTCCCACCACCACGCTCCTCACTCCCTCCTCCAACTCTCTACACCTCTTCCACCACCACACTCCTTCCTCCAACTCTCTACACCTCTCCCACCACCACGCTCCTCACTCCTTCCTCCAACTCTCTACACCTCTCCCACCACCACGCTCCTCACTCCTTCCTCCAACTCTCTACACCTCTCCCACCACCACACCTCTTCCACCACCACGCTCCTCACTCCTTCCTCCAACTCTCTACACCTCTCCCACCACCACGCTCCTCACTCCTTCCTCCAACTCTCTACACCTCTCCCACCACCACGCTCCTCACTCCTTCCTCCAACTCTCTACACTTCTCCCACCACCACGCTCCTCACTCCCTCCTCCAACTCTCTACACCTCTCCCACCACCACGCTCCTCACTCCCTCCTCCAACTCTCTACACCTCTTCCACCACCACACTCCTTCCTCCAACTCTCTACACCTCTCCCACCACCACGCTCCTCACTCCTTCCTCCAACTCTCTACACCTCTCCCACCACCACGCTCCTCACTCCTTCCTCCAGCTCTCTACACCTCTCCCACCACCACACCTCTTCCACCACCACGCTCCTCACTCCTTCCTCCAACTCTCTACACCTCTCCCACCACCACGCTCCTCACTCCTTCCTCCAACTCTCTACACCTCTCCCACCACCACGCTCCTCACTCCTTCCTCCAGCTCTCTACACCTCTCCCACCACCACACCTCTTCCACCACCACGCTCCTCACTCCTTCCTCCAACTCTCTACACCTCTCCCACCACCACGCTCCTCACTCCTTCCTCCAACTCTCTACACCTCTCCCACCACCACGCTCCTCACTCCTTCCTCCAGCTCTCTACACCTCTCCCACCACCACACCTCTTCCACCACCACGCTCCTCACTCCCTCCTCCAACTCTCTACACCTCTCCCACCACCACGCTCCTCACTCCCTCCTCCAACTCTCTACACCTCTCCCACCACCACGCTCCTCACTCCCTCTTCCAACTCTCTACACCTCTCCCACCACCACGCTCCTCACTCCTTCCTCCGACTCTCTACACCTCTCCCACCACCACGCTCCTCACTCCCTCCTCCAACTCTCTACACCTCTCCCACCACCACGCTCCTCACTCCTTCCTCCGACTCTCTACACTTCTCCCACCACCACGCTCCTCACTCCCTCTTCCAACTCTCTACACCTCTCCCACCACCACACTCCTCACTCCTTCCTCCAACTGTCTACACCTCTTCCACCACCACACTCCTTCCTCCAACTCTCTACACCTCTTCCACCACCACACTCCTTCCTCCAACTCTCTACACCTCTCCCACTACCACGCTCCTCACTCCTTCCTCCGACTCTCTACACTTCTCCCACCACCACACTCCTCACTTCTTCCTCCAACTCTCTACACCTCTCCCACCACCACACTCCTCACTCCTGCTCCTGAGAAGACTCCAACACTTTTAAGGGAGTCCCAACCTCTTGCCAAGCCTTCTGTTGGAGATTGGCTGAGTTCCCTTAAGAGTGCAGCCAGCCACTCCTCAACTCTACCCACTGCCTCCAAGGTCCTCCTCCAAAAACTTCCAGAGCAGGGGGAAGTTCTAGAAGCCTCTCACAGCTCCTGTCTACCCATTAGGGTATAGCTCCCCCTAGCTGAACGAGGAGGGTGCTACACTCCCCCAAAAAAATGGAGAATGGAATTGTGGGTACAAATGCTTTTTAGGGCTAGGCTGTCACATAATAAGGGAGCAGAAAGGCCGCCGTCTTTTAATTCACACACTTGAGTTTTCCTCACTTTGGGGAGAGGTGTGTGACCTCGTTGTCTCTTCTTTCAGATTACGAGTCGTTAAAGGTGGTGGGGCTGATCATGGCGGGGATCCTGTGTGCGATGGGGATCATCATACTGCTGAGTAAGTAACTGTATAAAATGAAAGCAGTCCTACTGTGACAATGCAAAGTTCTTTTGTAGCCCTCCGCTCTGTTAAGAAAAAAAAAATGTAGAAAAAAACTTTAAAAATACTCCCCATGCCATCCCGGCTTTCTGTAGGCGAGGGTAATGCTAGTGGGCCAGCTCAGATGATGATGATGAGGTAATGTGAATCCAGGTGCCTGTGCAGTTCTGTGTTCACATATGTCGGACACAGATCAGCCCCTGCTGTAGTCTTTCACCATCTGACCTGCTACAAAGTTACAATGTACAGTCTGTAGAAGGAGGAGGAGGCATTTCTTCAGTCTCCCCTCCCCCAGTGATCAGACTGTACATTGTAACTTTGTAGATGGAGGAGGAGGCATTTCCTCAGTCTCCTATACCCCAAAGTTACAATCAGGAGCGGACTGACAACTCACGGGGCCCCCGGGCAATTTCCTCAGTCTCCTTTCCCCCCTTTCCCTGTGATCGGCCTGTACATTGTAACTTTGTAATTTTGCAGAAATGCCTCCTCCTTCTACAAAGTTACAATGTACAGTCCAATCACAGGGAAAGGGGGGAGAGGAGACTGAGGAAATTGCCCAGGGGCCCCATGAGTTGTCAGTCCGCTCCTGATTGTAACTTTGGGGTATAGGAGACTGGAGGAAATGCCTCCTCCTCCATCTACAAAGTTACAATGTACAGTCTGATCACTGGGGGAGGGGAGACTGAAGAAATGCCTCCTCCTCCTTCTACAGACTGTACATTGTAATTTTGCAGAAATGCCTCCTCCTTCTACAATGTACAGTCTGATCACTGTGGGAGGGGAGACTGAGGAAATGACTCCTCCTCCTTCTACAAAAGTTACAGTCTCCCCTCCCCCCAGTGACCAGACTTTACATCGTAATTTTGCAGAAATGCCTCCTCCTTCTACAAAGTTACAATGTACAGCCTGATCACTGGGGGAAGGGGAGACTGAGGAAATGCTTCCTTCTCCTTCTACAAAGTTACATTGTACAGTATGATCACTGTAGAAGGAGGAGGAGGCATTTCCTCAGTCTCCCCTCTCCCAGTCATCAGACTGTACATTGTACGTTTGTAGGAGGAAGATGTATTTCCTCGGTCTCCTCTTCCCCCAGTGATCAGGCTGTACATTGTAACTTTGTAGAAGGAGGAGGCATTTCTGCAAAATTACAATGTAAAGTCTGGTCACTGGGGGGAGGGGAGACTGTAACTTTTGTAGAAGGAGGAGGAGTCATTTCCTCAGTCTCCCCTCTCCCAGTGATCAGACTGTACATTGTACGTTTGTAGGAGGAGGAGGCATTTCCTCAGTCTCCTATACCCCAAAGTTACAATCGGGGGCGGACTGACAACTCATGGGGCCCCCGGCAAGGGGATCATGGGGCCCCTGTGTCCTCATCAACGCCCAAAAAAGCCTATGAAAAAGCCAATGAAAGGTACCAGGGGCATCTCATGGAGCCCCCTACTGACCCCGGGCCCTCAGGCAGTGTCCGAGTGCTCGAATGGTCAGTCCGCCCCTGGTTACAATGTACAGTCTGATCACTGGGGGAGGGGACAATGAGGTACATGCTTCCGCCCCCTCCTTCCCTCTTCAAAGTTACATACAATGTACAGTCTGATTACTGGGGGAGGGGAGACTGTAGAAGGGGGGGGGAGTAATTTCCTCAAAGTTACAATGTACAGTCTGACCTCTGGGGGAGGGGAGACTGAGGAAATGCTTCCTTCTCCTTCTACAAAGTTACAATGTACAGTCTGACTTATGGGGGAGGGGAGACTGAGGAAATGCTTCCTCCTCCTTCTACAAAGTTACAATGTAGAGTCTGATCACTGGGGGATGGGAGACCGAGGAAATGCTTCCTCCTCCTACAAAGTTACAATGCACAGTCTGATTACTGGGGGAGGGGAGACTGAGGAAATGCTTCCTCCTGCCTGCAGCAGACTGAAGGCATCATCTCAGCCTAGGCCAAGTCACTAACTGGAGCTGAAGGATTGTATTTGTCAGGAATTGGATACAGTCGCTGTATACTGTCATGCAGGAACTGATTGCACTGTGACAGGTCCTCTTTGCTGGAGGGGGGCGCTGTGCCGTATGTTGCTCTTTGTATTCATTTGACGTCTTTATTTTTTCAGGTGGGAAATGCAGATGCAAATTTAACAAGAAGGAGTGAGTGCTCAGCTTCCTCTGCTCGTCCTTTTTATGCGTTTGTTTATTTTCCTCTATAAAATGCTGAACGCGCTTTGATTCATCTCTCCCTCTTTGTCTTCAGGCACCGGCACCGAGCCCAGGAACAGCAGCTCATCACTCCAGGTAACTAAATCCACTTGGAGTATGCGCCTTTTATCTATCCTGGCCCAGCCGCCTCTAGTCCCTCCACAGTGGTTCTGGTCCTTCTTTTCCCGAGCAAAGATGTTTCCCTATATTTAGAAAAAGAGCTGTTCACATGGATGGCGTTCCCAGTAGGCATGTGTAGGGGGGTCAGTGTTTGGGGGAGGGGGTTGGGCAATTGCCTAGGGTCCCCACATTCCTAAAGCGGAAATTTAATCTGAATAGCGGCATGCATGGTGTCTGGTGCTCAGAGAGGGTATGTTGAGCATAATGGCAGGCAGAGTGCGGAGAGCTCCAAGTAGACCCCAGTGATGCTGCATGAGGGGTGGTGCGGAGTGGGGTATAGTGACACCATCAGGAGGGCTCAGAGGGGCCCCAGTGAGGAAATGTTGTACAAGTTGGTTGGTGGCATGCAGACCCTCTGTAAGTGGGGTGGTGGTGTGAAGGGACCGTGATGGTGGAAAGTACTCGGAGGGGCCCCAGTAAGAAGCTTCCACCAGTTAGGAGTGGGGTGGTGGTGGTCACTTCAGAATGACAGGTAAAGGGTAGAGGGGGGCGGGGAATGTTCTACAATTTAGGTTAATGGAGTGGAAATCACAGTGGGAGCTCTCAGATGGGCCCCAGTAGAGAGCAGAGGGTAAGAGATACTCCTATGTGAGGTGGTGGGGCTACGTATTGCATGGTTATGGGTTCAGTGGGAGGGAACAAAGGTGAGGAGACATTTTTGTTATTGAGGTGGTGGTATGGAGGCCTTCTATAAGTGGGGTGGTGGTGTGGAGACCTTCTATAAGTGGGGTGGTGGTATGGAGACCTTCTATAAGTAGGGTGGTGGTGTGGAGACCTTCTATAAGTGGGGTATTGGTGTGGAGACCTTCTATAAGTGGGGTGGTGGTGTGGAGACCTTCTATAAGTGGGGTGGTGGTGTGGAGATCTTCTATAAGTGGGGTGGTGGTGTGGAGATCTTCTATAAGTAGGGTGGTGGTGGTGTGGAGACCTTCTATAAGTAGGGTGGTGGTGTGGAGACCTTCTATAAGTGGGGTGGTGGTGTGGAGACCTTCTATAAGTAGGGTGGTGGTGGTGT